>NC_089252.1:21797317-21968584 GCF_963930625.1 Muntiacus reevesi | reverse complement strand
GATGTAGCATTTTGTTATCATATGAATAATACTAATGTAGGTACTGACAGATGATTCATCTTGTAAACAGGTTACTAGGTTATTGATTAATACAATACAGTACTGTAAATGTATTTTCTCTTCCTTATGATTTTCTTAACATTTTCATTTCTCTAGATGACTTCATTGTTAAGACTATAGTATATAATACACATAACACACAAAATGTAACTTAATCAACTGTTTATTTGTAAGAACTCCAGTCAACAGTAGGCTATTAGTAGTTCCGTTTTGGGTGAGTCAAAGATTCTGAACAGCATGGGGTCAAAGGGCCCAAATTCTCACGTTGTTTAAGGGTCAACTCTCTGTGCCATTTGCTAGTACTACAACTGCCAACTTTCAGTCCTTGTTATTCCTCTCTGCACACAATAATGGACTTTTACCCTTAATAAAATATTATATGTTAAGGTAACATTTTTCAGAAATTTCTTCCTTAACCAGAATAACTATCTTCTATAAATCCCCAAAGCACATGGATTTTGCTTCTAACACTGCAAACTTTTGTAATATATTTTTAAAGTACCTTATATATCAGAGCAGTTTTAGGTTTACAGCAAAATTGAGCGGAAAGACCTACTGTACAGCACAGGGAACTCAGCTCAATTATGTGTGAGCTTTAGGTGCCACCTATGTGGCCAATTCTGTGCCATATAATACTGTCGATTATGCGGCAGCCTGGATGGAAGGGGCCTTTGGGGAACAGTGGATGCATGTGTGTGTAAGGCTGAGTCCCTCTGCTGCTCACCTGAAACTATCAAAGCACTGCTAACTGGCCACTCCCCAACACACAAAAAAAGTTTAAAAAAATAATAATCACTGTGAGAAAGAAAACATTGAGGGGAAGACACACAGGATTTCCCATACACTCCTTGCCCCCACAGGCGCAGAGCTTCACCCACTATCAACATCCCCAACCAGAGATGGACATTTGCTACCATCAATGAAAGTACTTTGTCACAGAGTTCATAGTTTACATCAGGGTTCACTCTTGATGTACACTCTTTATGGCTATAGACAAATGTAGAGCGACATGCATTTATCACTATAGTATTATACAAAATAATTTCATTGATCACAGCCTGGTCAAGGCAAATTACTGCCTAACTCCATGAAGCTATGAGCCAAGCTATGCAGGGCTACCCCAGACAGATGGGTCAAAGTAGAGAATTAGGACAAGACGTGGTCCACTGGAGGAGGGAATGCAAACCACTCCAGTATTCTTGGCTCAAGAACCCCATGAACAGTATGAAAAGGCAAAAAAATATGATACCAGAACAGGAGTCCTCCAGGTGTCCAATATGCTACTGGGGAGGAGCAGAGAAATAACTCCAGAAAGAAGAGGCTAGGCCAAAGCAGAAACGATACTCAGCTGTGGATGTGTCTAATGGTGAAAGTAAACTCAGATGGTGTAAAGAACAATACTGCATAGGAACCTGGAATGTTAGGTCCATAAATCAAGGTAAATTGGACGTGGTCAAGCAGGAGATGGCAAAAGTGAACATCGGCATCTTAGGAATCGGTGAACTAAAATGGATGGGAAAGGGTAAATTTAATTCAGATGACCTACTACTGTGGTCAAGAATTCCTTAGAAGAAATGGAGTAGCCCTCACAGTCAACAGAAGAGTCTGAAATGCAATATTTGGATGCAGTCTCAAAAATAAGCATCTGATCTTGGTTTGTTTACAAGGCAAACCATTCAATATAACAGCAATCCAAGTCTATGCCACAAGCACTAATGCCAAAAAACTGAAGTTGATGGGTTCTGTGAAGACCTACAAGATCTTCTAGGGCTAACCCCAACAAAAGATGTCCTCTTCATCATAGAGAATTAGAATGCAAAAGTGGGCAGTCAAGAGATATTTGAAGTAATAGGCAAGTTTGGCCTTGGAGTACAAAATGAAGCAGGGCAAAAGCTAACAGAGTTTTGTCAAGAGAACGCACTGGTCACAGCAAACACCATCTTCCAACAACACAAGAGACGACTCTATACATGGACATCACCAGATGGTCAATGATGAAAGCAGATTGATTATATTCTTGACAGCCAAAGATGTAGAAGCTCTACAGAGTCAGCAAAAAAGACCTGGAGCTGACTTCAGCTCACATAATGAGCTACTTATTGCAAGATTTAGGCTTAAATTGAAGAAAGTGGGAAAAACCATTAGACCATTCAGGTATGACCTAAATCAAATCCCTTATGATTATATGGAGCTGATGAATAGATACAAGGGATTAGAGCTGGTAGACAGAGTGCCTGCAGAACTATGGACCAAAGTTCGTAACACTGTACAGGAAGCCGTGATCAAACCCATACCTCCCAAAAAAGAAATGCAAGAAGGCAAAGTAGTTATCTGAGGAGACTTCGCAAATAGCAGAGCAAGGTAGAGAAGCAAACAGGAAGGGCGAAAGGGAAAGATATATCAGACTGAATATAGAGTTTCAGAGAATAGCAAGGAGAGATATGAAAGCTTTCTTAAGTGAACAATGCAAAGAAATACAGGAAAACAATAGACTGGGAAAAACTAGAGGTTTCTTAAAAAACTGGAGATTTCAAAGGAACATTTCATGCAAGGATGGGCATGATAAAGGACAGAAACAATAAGGACCTAAAAGAAGTAGAAGAGATTAAGAAGACGTAGCAAGAATACCCAGAAGGACTATATCAAAACAGTCAGATAACCACAATGAAGTGGTCGCTCTCCTGGAGCCAGATATCCTGGAGTGTGACGTCAAGTGGACCTTAGGAAGCATCACTACGAACAAAGCTGGTGGAGGTGAAGGAATTTCAGCTATTTCAAATCCTAAAAGATGATGCTGTGAAAGTGCTGCACTCAATATGCCAGCAAATTTGGAAAACTCAGCAGTGGCCACCGAACTGGAAAAGGTCAGTTTTCATTCCAATCCTCAAGAAGGGCAGTGCCAAAGAATGTTCAAATTACCAGACAGTTGCACTCACTTCACATGCTAGCAAAGTAATGCTCAAAATCATTCAAGCGAGGCTTCAACAGTATGTGAACCAAGAATTTCCAGATGTAGAAGCTGAGTTTTAAAAAGGCAGTGGAACCAGAGATCAAATTGCCAACATTTGTTGAATCATAGAAAAAGCAAGGGAATTCCAGAAAATATCTACCTCTGCTTTATTGACTACATGAAAGTCTTTGACTGTGTAGATCACAACAAACTGTGGAAAATTCTTAGATATGGGAATATCAGACCACCTTACCTGCCTCCTGAGAAACCTATATGCAGGCCAAGAGACAACAGTTAGAACTAGACATGTAACAATGGAATGGTTCAAAATTGGGAAATGAGTATACCAAGGCTGTTTATTGTCACTCTTTTGGTTAAACTTCTATGCAGGGCACATCATGGGAAATGCTGGGTTGAGATTAATCACAAGCTGGAATAAGATAGCTGGCAGAAATATCAATCAACCTCAGATATGCAGATGATACCACTCTAATGGCAGAAAGAGGAACTAAAGAACCTCTTGATGGAAGTGAAAGAGGAGAGTGAAAAAGTTGGCTTAAAAATCAACATTCAGAAAACTAAGATCATGGCATCTAGACCTATTATTTCATGTCAAATAGATGGGGGAAAAGTGGAAACACTGACCGACTTTTTTTTCCTGGACTCCAAAATCACTGTGGACAGTGCCTGAAGCCACAAAATTAAAAGATGCTTGCACAGTGTATTAAAAAGAAGAGACATCCCTTTGCTGACAAAGGTCCATGTAGTTAAAGCTATGGGCTTTCCAGTAGTCATGTACAGATGTGAAGGTTAGACCATAAAGAATGCTGAGCACCAAAGAATTGATGCTTTTGAACTGTGGTGTTGGATAAGACTCTTGAGAGTCCCTTGGATTGCAAAGAGATCAAACCAGTCAATCCTAAAGGAGATCAGTCCTGAATTTTCGTTGGAAGGACTGATGTTGAAGCTGAAGCTCCAATACTTTGGCCACCAGATGCAAAGAGCTGACTCATTGGAATTAACCCTGATGCTGGGAAAAATTGAAGGCAGGAGGAGAAGGGGGCAACAGAGGATGAGTTGGTTGGATGGCATCACTGACTCAATGGACATGACTTTAGTCAAACTCCACGAGATAGTGTAGGATAGGGTAGCCTGGCGCTCTGCAGTCCATGGGGTCACAAAGAGACAGACACAACTTAGCCATTGAACAACAGCAACAAAAATCTGTGCTCCATCTACTCATCCCTCCCTCCTCTATAAACCCTAGAAACCAGTCATCACATTTACTGTTTCCATAGTTTTGCATTTTCTGGAATATCATATTATTGGAATCATACACTACGTAGTTTTTTCAGTTGGCTTCTTTTACTTAGGAGTGTGCATTTAAGGTCCCCCCAGTCATTTCATAGCTTGACAGCTCATTTCTTCACAGTGATGAGTAATACCTCATTGTCAGAGCATACAATAATTTATTTACCATTCACCTAGTGAAGTATAATTTGACTGCTTCCAAGTTGGGAATTAAGTATAAACTGCTATAAACATCCATGTGCAGGTTACTTTGTGGACATAAATTCTCAACTAATTTGGGTAAATATTCAAGTTTACAATTGCTGAATCTTAGGGTAACAAAATGTTTAATTCTGTAAGAAACTGCCAGACAGTCTTCCAAGTAACTGTTCCATTTGAATTCCCACCACAATGAATAAGAGTCCTGTGGCTCTGTATACAATACTTTTTGATATTTGGTTCTGTTAGTGTATTGTATTTATTCCATTCTAGGAGTATGTGGTAGAATTTCATCATTGTAATCATTTGCAATACCTTAGTAATAGACGATACAGAGTATTGTAACTATTTCTGTACACATTATAACTGTTTTAATATGGACTTAAGGGTAGCCAAAGTTATCTTTTTGTTATCCACTGAATGTAACATAATACCTTGAAATAATTAATGAATAAAAGCTAGGATTGTAGTGAAAAATAAAAATATGTATATATTTATATAAAAATATAAAATATAAATATATATATATATATATAAAGCATTGTCTCAGTTGACCAGACAGCTGAATTCAGTTGCCCAGCTATCTTAAGATGTTAAGGCCAGAGTCAGTCGTTTCTGCAACTGTAGTAATTTTCTACGTTTACAAATATTTATTTGTATACTATTTGTTCAAAGATTATATTCTTTCTTGTGATTAAATAGATCTGTAGGTCCAAGGTGCATGACCTTAATGGATCCTTCTTGGTGCTTTGTTTGTACAGACTGAGAGAGATTAAAGGGAAAATGAGCTATACTTCCCAATATGTGAACTCCTATCCAGGACTCCCAAAACCTTGAGTAATGGTAATCTGACTCTCAAATTCACAGAGCAAAGATCTATTATCTTACCATATACTGGACACTGTTCTAGAACATGTAATATATCGTGAGCAAAACCAAACAGCTTCTATTCAATGATATGGTCAATGATTACCAAGAAATACATTTCTGTTTTTTCCCCTATATCTTGCAGGAGACTCGGGTTTGATCCCTGGATTAGGAAGATCCCCTGGAGAAGGGAATGGCAATCCACTCCAGTAATCTTGCCTGAAAAATCCCATAGACAGAGGAGCATGGCTGGCTACAGTCCATGAGGCAGCAAACAGTCAGTTACAACTGAATGCCTAACACTCGTAAAATATTTCAAGATAGTATGCCATTTAGTGTATCTTAAACTATTATTATAGGTTATAAATAAACCAATCTGAAAAGAATAAGGCTAAAACCCTTTAAATCAAGTCCAAAATATTTACTTTATTTTCATTTTTATTTGCAAAATAAATGTTTTTAAATTCCATGTGATTGTGAAATATTTGAATGCAAAAGATTCACTTTGACATTTAAACTTGAAGATGCATTTTTAACCACATTTTTGCTTTCTCCTATAACCTCAGAAAGTTTCCCATCCAAACTATACACTAGATGATTTTTTAAGTTAAAAGAAATTATATATATCTGAATAATATGTATGATATTTAAGAACATATAATGTATACAGTATTTGATAATGCAGATTATATAATATCTAATATGTATTTGTTTTAATTTAAATATATAATATAATGTATAAATATATAATATATAATCTATGTAATATTTTATATAATATACATGTGTTACATATATCTATACATATATATTTTTTTTTTTTTAATCCACTGCATACAGATAGTATCCAAATGAATTTCAACATCTCCATTTTGGCAGAAATTCAGAGTTATAAATGCAGGCTTTCATCTGGAATTACAGTCTATATAAACAGGAAAAACTGATTGATTAATATTCATTCACCATAATTTGCAAGAGCTGAGAATGCTTATCTGTTGATAAGGATGGCTGGAGACATCTGTAGCAGATCACATGAAAAAAAAGCTTGGAATATCAATTAAAATAATCTCTTAAAACACAATGCAACTAAAAAATGATATATATGACATACATTCAATGCTCTTCTATAAAAAATTGTCAAAAATTATAAATTCAGATAAGTTCTATTATGTATAGATATTTAATATTTGTATGAATGAATGTGCTTCCTTTATATATGAAGGTAAAATTATGCAGTCACTATGAGTAAAATGTGTATTTTGAATTGTTGGTTGTATTTATCAGTTTACAGCAAGCCACATACTTTTAATCCTCTTTATGGTATATACTCCTAAACTGGGTAAAATGTTTCAAGGAAAGTGTTCATAGACAGTGGTAATATACAAAAATAGTGAATGGAATTTTAGGTCTTGAAAGTTTAAAATTTAAATAACACTTTTAGTTGAATAAACATATAACTATGTTGGCACAATGATTTTCAAGTCACTTTACATTTTGTTAGAGCTGTATGTTTATTTTCAACTCTAAAGAATTACTAGGTGGCCAAAAAATGGGTCTGGGTTTTTCTATAACAGTTTATGGGGAAACCTGAACAAACTTTCTGGCCAACCCAATGCTATGCTGTCACTCAGATCAGCATATTATAGGAATTTCTCTGTATTTTAAAACAATTATAAATGGTATTTTATACATAGGTCTGGTGGACAATGTGAAACTGTTTCACACACTATCATACAAATAAGCTAACAGAGCCAAAGGATTCCACTGGGTCCCATGAGTCAAAAACATCCCATGTCGTTAAGAACCCTTGAATAAGCTAACATACTTTAGCTTGAAATCATAGCATAGAAACATAGTACAGAAATAAGAAGCCAACTTTAGCTGTGCTTTGCTAAAGAAACGGCTCCGTAACTATAGCACACAGCTTCAAAAGGTCCTGAACATAAGTGATAAAAGTTGAAAAATTCCATAAACACTTGAGTGTATCTCCACTCAATTCTAATAACTTTAACATTTTAGAATTTGCTGTCAAATGGAAAATAGTAGTCAAGTTGCACTCTCTTCATTCTGATTTGTCTACATGTTTTGATAAATGAGTTACATAATACTAAAGGAAAAAGTACACACACATACACACATATATATACAGATACCTATGCATATATACACATATATACCTATATAAATGTGTGTAGGTGTATATATATATTTTTATACATAAGCAAATATATATATGTGTATGTGTGTATATACACACACAGGGTCAGGAAGATTCTTTGGAGTAGGAAATGGCAACCCACTCCAGTATTCTTGTCTGGAAATCCCATGGACGGAGGAGCCTGGCAGGCATAGTCCCTGGAGTGACAAAAGAGCTGGATGTGACTGAGTGACCAACATGATAAGATAATTGATTACTTTTGCCAGTTAGGATGACTTTGCTGCAATTGACAGAATAGTTACCTTAAAATTACTTACATATCTAATATTTTTAGACAAAAATGTCCAGAAGCAGTGTTGTTTCAGATTTGCTTCTAAGTCAAGGTATTACCATGACCGAAGTAAATTCTTTCCCTTGGTTTCCTCTGTTATCCTCTCCATATCAGCTCTATCTCCCTGATGTTTGCAAGAAGACTTCAGAAATCCCAGGCTTCGTGTGTACTCACTGTCACATCCAGCAAAGAAGAGTGTTTTTATGCTTTTCATTTCTTTTTATTCAGGGACAATTAACTTTGATGCAACCTTACAAAAGACTCCATTTCCATTGGCCAAGTCAAGTTTATATTCCAATGCCCTAGCTGCAGGGGAAGCTAGAAAACAAGTACATAGGCATATATCACCCTTCCAAGGTGAAACAGGCTCTGCCAGCAGAGAACCAGGAGAGGGATAGGGCTGGGAGAGTTATAAGTCTACCACATCTCTAGATTTGTCTAATTTACCCAACATTGTTCAAAATTTGTCTACCTATCCGCACCTTTCTCTGTCTCTCTCAGACATACATATACATGCACCCACATCTGCACTTCTCTCCTGAAATGATCAGCTGTGTAGGGCAGATGCTGTTTATTATGATGTTCCAAGATATTTCTCCACTGTATCCAGATTGTAATTAAAATTCTTACATCTTGGCTGTATTTTTACCTACAAGGATTCAGAAGCCTTTCTTGGCATCAGTACAAACAAAGAGCTATCACAGGTTGTAGCTCTTAAAAAAAAAAGAAAGGGAACAAACAGAAGCAGTAAAAATCTGCATGAGATTCATCTATCTCTCTTATAAGTTAGGTGGGGGAAAATTAACCCATTCCCAGTATTATTAAATGCCTTTGTTCAAAACTCAAATATAAAATATGTTACATATTTTGCTTCACCTTATTTATTTTCCAAGAACTACTATGCCAACTCTCTCATCTTCAGCAGTTTATGGATGATAGGGTTATAGAATATTTTTGCATATAATTAATACAGAAACTACTCACTAAACAAAAACACCCTTTTAAAGAGCTAATTTTTAACATACAGATATTTAACTGACTCCAATGCAAGTGATTCAAATTCATGGAAAGTGTACAGTAAAAAGGGATTTTGAAATGACTTACCAAGAACTTGTAATTACAACCTTGGTTAAATCATTTTCAAATAAAATTGAAACAACACTCAGAAATTATTGAGATAGTTTTCATGAGACATGAAAGCATGACTGTATCATTTTTCTCAAATCTACATTTTATGGATTTTATTACTGACAACGGGTATCACCTGTATACACTAATTACACTAAGTTGAAGTTAATATAAAGAAAAACCCAAGGAGAGGTCACAAATAGAAAAATTATTATCCCTCAACTCAAGCATATAAGTAAAATCATAAGTTGCAAATCTTGATAATTAGGGTAAAATAATGAAAAGGGCAAAGAATTTATATACATTTTATGGGTGTATTGAAGTGGTGCTAGTGGTAAAGAAGCTGCCTGCCAATGTAGGAGACATAAAAGACATGGGTTCAATCCCTGGGTCGGGAAGATCTCCTAGAGGAAGGCATGGCAACCTCTCCAGCTTCCCTGGTGGCTCAGACGGTAAGGAATCCGCCTGCAACGTAGCAGACCTGGTTTTGATCTTGGGATGGGAAGATCCCTTGGAGAAGGGAATGGCACCCACTCCTCTATTCTTGCCTGGGAAAATCCCACAGACAGAGGAGCCTGGTGGATTACAGTGTATGGAGTCACAAAGAGCTGGACATGACTGAGTGATACCCACACACATTGATAAACGAAATACTTTAAAACCGTACCACCACATTTTCCTTTGAGGTCTCAGTGTTAGTAAAAGAAATGTTAGGGTTTTTTCCCCCCAAAATAATGCTATTTAACCTTAAAAAATCTTTGTACCTGTGGGTGCTGAAATAAGCTTTTATGCTGCCATTGCATTGAGGACAATTATGCCTGTTACAAGTGACTGTATGTATTTTATTTTCCATTAGCAATGGTCAAGATATCTGAGACCTTAAGAAGAATTGCCTTGTCTGGAATTCTTTGCCAGCACTGCTTCAGTAAGGTGAAGTAGCATAATATCGGAATAAGGTACAAAAGTGCATCAGTCACCTCTTTTAAAAAAAAATCCCTTCAAGTATAGAAAGAATTTATTTTTTCTATTCCCCAAGCTAATCTCCACCCAACTATCTCACTTTAAAAAGTTAGATAACTACAGGAAACAGATATATTCATAAAGATGCTAAAAAGGTAACAAAATCCCATTTTCTGACAAAATTAAAAGGATCATTATGTGACTGCACCTTCTCTTTTTTCTTAAGTTTGAAAAATGCATTAAATTCTGAATAAGAGATTCCCTTCTGGAATGTCTATGCTGAAGACACTGTTTCCCTTATGTTCCTTGAGGACATAGAGCAACTTATTTGTCCTACTGTATCCTGTTCATGATATCATGAAGCTACACGGAGGTGGCTGTACATATACTTTCCCTCATAGGAATCATCAGTCAACTAGATTACCAAGACTATCATCTTGCTTTAATCAAAGAACGCCAAGTCTCACATCTTAGGAAAATTGCTGAACAGAGCCATCTGAGTCTGGAAACCTCACACACTCACAGCATTTTAAACTGTACAGAATTAGGATCACAAAGTGATTGAAGCTGACACTATAACTGAGTAAATAATAAAGTAAATGGTCTGTTCCAGAAGTGAACTTGATGTTACTGAACTGTTGATAGAACAAAAATTTTGATTAGCTGTTGACAAAAGGAATTTGAAGGCCCTCAAGCAAACCTTTTGAGGAGATTTATTCCCACTCTGTTAACTGCAAAACAGACAAATCTGCAGCAAATTCCCATTCACTGGAAAGATTATTGGCATTCAAGGAATCTAGAAGAAAGGGACTTAATACTTTGTAACAGTTTAACTTATTTTCCAGGAAAATGGCTTCTCCATATTGGGAAACCACAAACAAAAGTTCAATGAAGTAATATTCAACAAAAGAGTATTTCCTCTAAATTGAATAATTGTCGTTTAATTATATATAGTTAAAAAAAATCACAATTTTATAACCTTTTAGACATTTCTGATAACATTTTGGGGAAGATTTTTTAAATTGATAGCAGATATTTTTAAGCACTCGGAGATGGATTTCTACTACCCTCATAGTCTCTCAAATGTACTTAAAGAGTGACTAAAGCTATATATGCATGTGTGTCTGCTTTACAAAGTCAACTCTTTGTAACCCTGTGGACTGTAACCTGCCAGGGTCCTCTGTCCATGGGATTTCCCATGGCAAGAATACTAGAGTGGGTTGCCATTTCCTATGCCACGGAATCTTCCCGACCCAGGGATCAAACCCAGGTCTCCTGACAAAAGGATTGACAAAAGGATTGTTGACCATTGAGCCACCTAGTAAGCCCATAGCTAGATAGAGCTAAGTAGATATATAAGTTCTGAAGAGGGGGGCAGTTTGGCTGGGGAGGGGGCAGGAGGAGGAGGAGGATATAATGATGAATTTGAATGGATCCACTACTTAGATGGAAAAAAAACAATACAAAACAACACTAACTCATATACAAGAATTAAGCACATTTCAATGATAGTCAATGTATTATTTTACTTAATTACACCTTTACAATTAAGAAAATGAAAAAAACCTGAAAACTATCATCTTTACCCTTTTTCTCATCAAGTTCATCCTTTTAAACCAAGGGTAGATAACAAATGGCATTTCAGAGTCAAACAGATCCACAGGTAAATTCTAATCCCATCCCTTCACTTCATAGTTCAGCAAGATAAGGTTAAAAAGAAGACAAATTAACATTTGACGTGTCTACATTAAACACATGTGTGAGGGCTGATAATTCTCTAAAAGAACAAAGCCATATGTTTTTATTAAGCAATTACTATATGCTTGCTTTGTGCCAGGGGCTACACAATAGTGGGGAGAAAGTTAGAATCTGCCTGTTCTATGAAATGTATCTCATGGAATGACAAGCTCTAATTAATTAATCATACTAGCACATGTATTACCATAAAGTGAGATAAGTGCTAGGAAGGCATGTTAATGAAACAGAAACCTATCTGAGGTTTGATAAAGGCATTGCCCAAGATGAGATCTGAAGAATGTATAGGAGTTAACTAGCGGAAAGAAGTTATGTGCCGGTGGTTTGATAACCTAGCACAGGGACATATGCAAAGGCCTCCGTGGGGATGAGAGCATCATCACTTTAAGAACGTGAATACACACAGATCTATAGAAATCACCTAATCTTAAGAGAGAGAGGAAATGGATAGAAAAAAATGAACACAGCTTCAAAACTTTATGGGAAAATATCCAACATTCTATCCTATGAGTAACTGCAGTCCCAGAAGACAGGGGGAGAGAGAATGGGGCAAAGAAAATATTTGAAGAAATAGTGGGCTAAACTTTCTCAAATTTGGTGAAGACATAAACTTGTACAAAACTTTACAATACTCAATACGCTCATTAGACTTCAAAGAGAATGCAAAGAAAACCCCAGATAACCATATCATAGTCAAATTGCTATAAACCAAAGATAAAAAGATCATCTTTAAAACAAATACATAAGAAATATTATTTCATACAGAATAACTACTTACATAACTATGGATTTCTCATCAGAAAACCTATAAGTCAGAAGTTAGTAGAAAAATATCTTGAAGTTCTGAAAAAAATGTATTATGATAGTTTCTGCTCTTGAATTATTTACTTTCTTTGAATTACTTATTTTATTAACTTCTTAAATTTAACAGGATATCACACTGAATTTCAGTCCTCCTCTATAAGAAGCACTAAAAGTGACAAACACCAATGTGACTGTATCACCAAATTTCTGATACAATTTTTATCATCCAGTTTAAAATATTTTCTAACTTCCATTTTTATTTTTGCTGCATTGCATGAGTTATTTAAAAGTGTACTTTTAAAATTGCCAATTCTATTTTTTAATAATTCACTTTTAATTCTTAGAGTCAAAATGGAATGTATGAATTGGAGGCTTAGAAATTCATCAATGCCTGTTCTTACAGTATAATGTATATCCAATTTTTACAAATGATTTGTACATTCTTGATAACAACGTGAATGCTGTAAGTGCTAGGTACAAGCTAACCATGTATATTCATTTTGTTGTTGTTGTTGTTCAGTCGCTAAGTTGTGTCTGATTCCTTGTGACCCACACTAGACCAAGGTTATTTATTGTTGGAATAAATCTGGTATTTCTTTAGTAAAGGATAATCAAATAAGACAAAAATTAAGAGAGATATGTGATATATTTCCAATTATCATAGTGTCTTTGTCTATTGTTCTATGTAATTCTCTCAAATTTTCTTAATATATAATAAAGGTTACACCATTAGTAGCGTACAAGTTAAGCATTATGTCCATATAGCAAATCTTCTTATCCATAATATTGTTACTAATAATGAAATTCTAGTCTTCCATAAATATGCATTCATCTGCTATTCTATGATCATCTAATATTCAATGATACCTTATAGTTTTAACCTGCAACTCTATTAATTTGGTATATCATTGTAATGAGTAGATTAGATTTACATCTTTATCTAATATGATAATTTTTCCTGTTTTATGTAAAAGTTTATATGATTAGATTGAATTCCAAGTGAATTCAGTGCTCTCCTTTCTCCTTACATGCCCTTCTTTCCTCCATTTATGCTATTTTTAAAATATACTGAAATTATTTTTCATATTCTACTTCTGTCCTCTAACAAACTGAACATTATTTTCTATTCTTGAATGACTGCATTTATAACATTAATTAACAAAGCCCAAATCTAAACAATATTTCAGCCCTCCTTTTATTCAATACATGCTTAAACTGCTTTAAATTCCAGAGGTCATCCTCCATTAAATTTGTTATTTTTGTCCAGAACTTTGCTACCATTTTTCCCCCAATACTGTATATTAACATAATTATTTTACAATAATATTTAGTACACAGTCATATGTTCTAACTTCGATGTTCACCATTTCTTCTGACATCCTGATCATTTCTTTTGAGATCTCTATACTCTTAAAAAACACCTTCTAAAATTTCTTTTATGAAGGTCTGTTCATGGTAAAGTCTCTCACGGGAAAATGTCTCATTACACCTTCTTATTTCTTCTCAGCATTTTGAAGTCATTTGCTTTCCATTACTGCTTTGCAGATGTAAGCTATCAGTTTACTTGTTTTTAAATAGCATTTATTCTTTCTTTCTGCTTCTAAAGTTTTTCTCTTTATGTTTTTCTAATATTTCCCTACTATGTGTCTAGTTACGACTTCTTATTTGTCCTGTTTGACATTTGCTACATTTCCTGAAGTTGTGGATTTATCTTTTTAAAGATCTTAATTTTAAGAAAACATATATTCAAAAATCTCATCTTTTTTATTTTCTATCTTCGACCTATGGAACTCTAATAAGATTTTTGACCTTCTCATTTTATTCTCCATGTGTCCTAATCCCTCATTTGCTATCACTATGTCTGTCTATTACATCAAAAGAAATTACCCAAGTTTATCTTTCAGTTCATAAATTCAATATTAAACAGTGTCTGATTTGCTGTCTAACTTCTCTCCTGACACTGAGAGAATGCCATGTGAGGAATGTCATAGCCGACACACGCCAGACTGTCAGTAAACCAGCAAGAAGCTAGAAGAGAGATTCTCGCTACCAGCCTTCAAAAGGAATCCACCCTCCTAACACCTTTATTTTGGACTTCTAGCCTCTAGACCTGTGAGACAATACATTTCTGTTGTTTTAAGCCACACCGTTTTTGGTACTTTTTTATGGTAGCCTTAAAAAGATAGTACAGATTTTGATAATAATTTTTTCATTTTTAGAAGTATCTGGTTCTTTTGAAAATCTTCCTTTTTCTGGATGAATATCTCACTTCTTTCTTATACTCTGAGCCTATATTTTGAAAGGCATATAAAACATATTCACCTTATATGCTGTACATAATAATTCTAATATCATAAATTCTTGGAGTTCTGATTCTTCTCTTGCAATTTCTGCTGACTCTTAGTTATGGGTGTTTGTTTTATAATTTGCAATTTTGGCAAATTCAAGTACAGTTGAGTTTTATCTATTGGCATCCTGGGAAGCATGTGATTAAAGTAGATCACTCCAATCTGTACTCTACTAAAGAGAGTGCACATCAGCTTCTGCCAATGACCCTCAGATGTTGCAAACCCTGATTCACTGATGCTAATTTATTAGCTTAGGATCTCTAAGACCATATTACTGTTGTATATTTGAATCCCAGATCAACATACATGCAGAGGTCTATAAATTCTTCTAAGTTTTCTTTCCTTCCAGAGGCAAGTCTAAGCAGAATTGTTTATTTGTTATATCCTAGTTCACCATTCATTGAAAATGAACTTCTTTGATGGTTTCAGCTTTATGAGGAGTCTTAATTTCAATTTTATACCCATAGGTGGTCCCAGGGCCATATCTCCCGGCCCAGAGGCAGATGTAAAAGTGCAAACTCTTGCAAAAAAAAAAAGAGTACCTAGGAACAAACCTACCTAAAGAGAAAAAAGATACATATACAGAAAATTATTAGACACTGATAAAAGAAATCAGGAACACACAAATATATGGAGAGATACACCATGTTCTTGGATTGGAAGAATCAATATTATGATTCTTATCACAATAAATATACTATCCAAAATAAATATACTATCCAAAGCAACCTAAAGATTCAATGCACTCCCTATCAAATTACCAATGGCATTTTTCACAGAATCAGAACAAAAAATTTCACAATCTGTCTGGAAACACAAAAGACCCTGAATAGCCAAAGCAATCTTGAGAAAGAAAAACAAAGCTGGAGTAATCAACCTTCTTGGCTTCAGACTCTATTGCAAAGCTACAGTTATCAAGACAGTATAGTATTGGCACAAAAAGAGAAATATACATCAGTGGAACGAGACTGAAATCCCAGAGATAAACCCATGCACTTACAGGCACCTTATCTTTGACAAAAGGGGCAAGAATATACAATGGAGAAAAGGGAGCCTCTTGCTAGAAAAACTGGACAGTGACATGTAAAAGAATGAAATTAGAACACCTCCTACCACTATACACAAAAGTAAATTCAGTGCTCGCTTCGGCAGCACATATACTAAAATTGGAACGATACAGAGAAGATTAGCATGGCCCCTGCGCAAGGATGACACGCAAATTCGTGAAGCGTTCCATATTTTTGACATAAAAGGAATCCAGATAGGAAAAGAAGAAGTGAAACTCTCGCTGTTTGCAGATGACATGATCCTCTACATAGAAAACCCTAAAGACTCTACCAGAAAATTACTAGAGCTAATTAATGAATATAGTAAAGTTGCAGGATATAAAATTAACACACAGAAATCCCTTGCATTCCTATACACTAACAATGAAAAAACAGAAAGAGAAATTAAGGAAACAATACCATTCACCATTGCAACAAAAAGAATAAAATACTTAGGAGTATATCTACCTAAAGAAACAAAAGACCTATACATAGAAAACTATAAAACACTGATGAAAGAAATCAAAGAGGACACAAACAGTTGGAGAAACATACCGTGTTCATGGATTGGAAGAATCAATATTGTCAAAATGGCTATTCTACCCAAAGCAATCTATAGATTCAATGCAATCCCTATCAAGCTACCAACGGTATTTTTCACAGAATTAGAACAAATAATTTCACAATTTGTATGGAAATACAAAAAACCTCGAATAGCCAAAGTAATCTTGAGAAAGAAGAATGGAACTGGAGGAATCAACCTGCCTGACTTCAGACTCTACTACAAAGCCACAGTCATCAAGACAGTATGGTACTGGCACAAAGACAGAAATATAGATCAATGGAACAGAATAGAAAGCCCAGAGATAAATCCACGAACCTATGGACAGCTTATCTTTGACAAAGGAGGCAAGGATATACAATGGAAAAAAGACAATCTCTTTAACAAGTGGTGCTGGGAAAACTGGTTAACCACTTGTAAAAGAATGAAACTAGAACACTTCCTAACACCATACACAAAAATAAACTCAAAATGGATTAAAGATCTAAATGTAAGACCAGAAACTATAAAACTCCTAGAGGAGAACATAGGCAAAACACTCTCTGACATAAATCACAGCAAGATCTTCTATGACCCACCTCCCAGAATATTGGAAATAAAAGCAAAAATAAACAAATGGGACTTAATGAAAATTAAAAGCTTTTGCACAACAAAGGAAACTATAAGTAAGGTGAAAAGACAGCCCTCAGATTGGGAGAAAATAATAACAAATGAGGAAACAGACAAAGGATTAATCTCAAAAATATACAAGCAACTCCTGAAGCTCAATTCCAGAAAAATAAACGACCCAATCAAAAAATGGGCCAAAGAACTAAACAGACATTTCTCCAAAGAAGACATACAGATGGCTAACAAACACATGAAAAGATGCTCAACATCACTCATCATCAGAGAAATGCAAATCAAAACCACAATGAGGTACCATTACACGCCAGTCAGGATGGCTGCTATCCAAAAGTCTACAAGCAATAAATGCTGGAGAGGGTGTGGAGAAAAGGGAACCCTCTTACACTGTTGGTGGGAATGCAAACTAGTACAGCCACTATGGAAAACAGTGTGGAGATTTCTTAAAAAACTGGAAATAGAACTGCCATATGACCCAGCAATACCACTTCTGGGCATACACACTGAGGAATCCAGATCTGAAAGAGACACGTGCACCCCAATGTTCATCGCAGCACTGTTTATAATAGCCAGGACATGGAAGCAACTTAGATGCCCATCAGCAGATGAATGGATAAGGAAGCTGTGGTACATATACACCATGGAATATTACTCAGCCGTTAAAAAGAATTCATTTGAATCAGTTCTAATGAGATGGATGAAACTGGAGCCCATTATACAGAGTGAAGTAAGTCAGAAAGATAAAGAACATTACAGTATACTAACACATATATACGGAATTTAGATAGATGGTGGCAATAACCCTATATGCAAAACAGAAAAAGAGACACAGAAATACAGAACAGACTTTTGAACTCTGGGGGAGAACGTGAGGGTGGGATGTTTTGAAAGAACAGCATGTATATTATCTATGGTGAAACGGACCACCAGCCCAGGTGGGATACATGAGTCAGGTGCTCGGGCCTGGTGCACTGGGAGGACCCTGAGGAGTCGGGTGGGGAGGGAGGTGGGAGGGGGGATCGGGATGGGGAATACATGTAACTATATGGCTGATTCATGTCAATGTATGACAAAACCCACTGAAATGTTGTAAAGTGATTGGCCTCCAACTAATAAAATAATATTAAAAAAAAAAAAAAAAAAAAAAAAGTAAATTCAAAAATGGATAGAAGTCTAAACATAAGGACAGAAACTATTAAACTCCTAGAGAAAAGCATAGGCAGAACACTGACATAAATCACAACAAGATTCTCTTTGACCCACCTTCTAAAGTAATGAAAATAAAAACAAACAGAACCTAATTAAACTTAGAAGCTTTTGCATAACAAAGGAAACTATAAACAAGATGAAAAATGAGAATGACAAAACAACTACAACTGAAGCCACTAACAAAGGATTAATCTCCAAAATATACAAGCAGCTCATAAGCTCAATATCATAAATACAAACAATCCAATCAACAAATGGGCAGAAGACTTAAAACCGACATTTCTCCAAAGAAGACATACAAATGGAAAATACACATGAAAAAATGCTCAACATCACTACGTATCAGAGAAATGCAAATCAAAACTACAATGAGATATCAACGCACACCAATCAGAATGGCCCTCATCAAAAAGTATACAAACAATAAATGCTAGAGAGGATGCAGAGCAAATGGAACCCTCTCGCACTGTTGGTAGGGATGTAAACAATACAGACACTATGGAGAACAGCATGGAGATTCCTTAAAAACATAGGAATAAAACTACCATATAACCCAGCAATCCCACTACTGGGCATTGTTGTTGTTGTGTGAGTCAGTCAGTCACGTCTGACTCTTTGAGACCCCATGGACTGCAAACCACCAGGCTCCTCTGTCCATGGGGTTCTCCAGGCAAGAATACTGGAGGGGGTTGCCATTTCCTTCTCCACTACTGGGCATATACCCTGAGAAAATCATAATTGAAAAAGATACATGTACCCCAATGTTCATTGCAGTACTATTTACAATAGCTAGGACACAGAAGCAATCTAGATGTTCATCAACAGATGACTGGACAAAGAAGGTGTGGTACATATACACAATGGAATATTATGCAGCCATAAAAAGGAATGAACTGGAGTCAGTTATAGCGAGGTGGACGAACCTAGAGTCCGTTATACAGAGTAAGGTACATCAGAAAGAGAAAAATAAATATCGTATACTAATGCATATGTATGGAATCTAGAAAAATGATACTGATGAACCTATTTGCAGGGAAGGAGTGGAAAACCAGAAGTAGAGGATGGACTTGTGGATATAGCAGGGGAAGAAGAGGGTGGGAGGAAATGAGACAGTACCAAGAGTATATATTTGACCAGTGTATATATTTGACATATATACACTATCATGTGTAAAATAGCTAACTAGTGGGAAACTGCTATATAACACAGGATGTCCAGCCTGGTGCTCTGTGACGACCTAGATGGGTGGGATGAGGGACTGGGAGGGTGGCTTAAAAGGGAGGGGAGATATATATATACACACACACATATATGTAGTTATGACTCATTCACATTGCTCTAAGGCAGAAACCAACACATGGTAAATTATGCTCCAATTAAAAAAGTGTTTTTCACAGTGCCAAATTCTAGCATATCTGGTTAAAATATCAAAAGTGACCTAAAAAGGGATTTGAAACCTATTCAGGTTTCACTATGCATGCACACACACAAAAATGAGCTCCAAAAGGACAAAAAAATCTAGACTTATTTATCTCTGTGCTCTGTCACTCAGTCATGACTCTGTGTGACCCCACAGACTGTAGCCCATCAGTCTCCTCTGTCCATAGGGATTCTCCAGGCAATAATACTGGAGTGGGTTGCCATGCCTTCCTCACTTATCTTTGTATCCATATCATTAAACATAATTTTTACTACTTTTGCCAATTAGACCAAACCATAAATGCCATATAAAACTTTTACATAACACTAGAAGTTGAATGAAAATTCTGTAAATTTATAGTTCTACTAATCATTATACAAGTTTTGAAAATGGCATAAATTAATTACAGGTTTGAACATTCTGGAAGTTTCTTAGTTATATGCTGTGTTTAGTCACTCAGTTGTGACTAAAGTCACATTTAGTCACCCGACTCTTTACATCCCCATGGATTGTGTCTGCCAGGCTCCTCTGACCATAGGGATTCTCCAAGCAAGAATACTGGAGTGGGTTACCATTCCCTCTTTCAGTGGATCTTCCCAACCCAGGGATCAAACCCAGGTCTCCTGCATTGCAGGTAGATTCTTTACCATCTGAGGCACTAGGGAAACCCAAGAATATTGGAGTGGGTAGCCTATCCTTTCTCCAGGGGAACTTTTTGACCCAGAAGTCAAACCATGGTCTCCTGCATTATCAGTTGAATACCAAGGAAGCCCTCTTTATTACAGTGTATGGTAAAAAAAAAAAAAAAAAAAAAAATCAGTAATATCAGTTAATTCTTGGAGGTGAGGAGTTTTCCTACAGAACACCAGACTTTTATGTAACTGCATTTTAAAATATTGTGTTTCACATCAAGCTGGTACCATTTGGAGATGGGGGAGAAGATTCCTGTAAAAATACACAGAAAAAAGCGGTGTCCGGTGTCACTAACACTTTTCAGACTATTCACATAACTGGATACCAACAATAACAGCTGCAGCCTTTTAAACTGAAAGAAAAAACAGTTTATATTTACCATTCCTTTTATAATTTCTACTTTTTTCTCCACTTTCATTCCAATAACTGTTAAGGTGTCTTTCAGTCCTTGGCACCATTTACTGAGTATCATCACAGCAGTAAGTAAATAAGAGTTGACAGGGAAATTAATGTGTTACTTTTCATTAGAGGAAAAAAATACTACTGTGAGGAAGAGCTCTTTAGAAATTTCATTTTGAGTCATGATTTTCACCATTTTATAAACTGGACCACCAGTCATGTTGATTTGACAGCATGTCAATGGCTTTCCTTTTATAACCAATAGATCTTCAGAGAAAAACTTTTTAAAAATATGTGCCCATAAAGAGATATGGTTGTCCCGGTTCTCATGTCAGTCCATGATGTGGTTCCTACTATTTGAGGAGAAATAATAAAGTAAAAATGAAGTGAGTTTTTCCTTAAGTTAAACTAATTTCGTTTACAGAGTGGTTCATTCTCAAGCTGTCCTTTCTAGTTTTTGTAATTGTTGTTTGTTGCTCTCATGTTAAAATGTTATTTCACAAAATGTTGGCATGTAGGTGATGGTTTTTGTTTTGTCTTAATGTTCGAATATCCTAACATGTCAAAACAAATTTGAAACATGATTAAACATTTGAATCATGTTTAAGATTTTTCTTAAGTTACTGATCCAAAAAATGAAAAAGCTACCAAGAACCTCTTTACATAAGCAATATATTGATATATTGTACACAGGTCAGACACCGAAGCCATGCATGGTGGTATCAAAAGTCAGCTGCTAAGAGAGAGATGACCAGTTGAAAGGAAAAGAAAACAACATTTCAAAACTGAAGATCAGCTTCTGATCAAAAACAAAGGCTCATTCTTGTCTTGAAAAAAATAATTTCATAAGGCATTTTTAAGTTTCAACCTATTTATACGGTTGCTTCTTTGTATTATAATGCAAAGAAAAATTAAAAGAAATAGACACACAGAAGAAAAATATAGACAGACACATAGACACACACATACATAGAGAGAGAGAGAGAAGAAAATGATACTTTGTTGACTTTTTTTGCATTATCACCTCCAAACACATAATTTTTACTTAGCAATTTTACTTCTATGACATGTACTGTGCACAAGCATTCCTCTGTTTTATAACTATTAACACATTTAATATTCATAAAGAAACCATGAAGTAGGTATTATTTTCACTTTACAGATGAACAGTGAAGCAGAGACATTAAGTAATTTGCCAAAAGTCACACAGCCAATATGTGACAGAGGTCAAAATCAAGCCCAGGCAGTTGTCTGCTTTTAGAGTTCACGTTCTTAACCACTACCACTGCCGCTGCCACAAATTAATAGCAGACACTGTATATTCCAAGAATCAGAAAAACAAAATAATTACATATAAGGATTGTACAGAAGTAGTAACAAAAAGTATAACAAACAAGTCCTAATTATTTGATACCTTTTCCTTAGCATCCTTTCTTCATCACACAGAAATACTGGAGTGGGTTGCCATGCCCTCCTCTAGGGGATCTTCCTGACCCAGGAGTCGAACCAGGGTCTCCTGCATTGCAGGCAGATTGTTTACCAGCTGAGCTAATAGGGAAGCAAGTAAACATGGCCCAATAAATCTCTGAGTTCAAAATCTTTTGTCTGGAGTTCTTGGTTTAGTTATAGTGTCTTGGGAAGTTTCAAAATTCTTTCAAGGCCCGAATTACATTTTAAAAAATACTTGCAATTTTTCTATTTAAATATATAATTTATATATATATATATATATATATATATATATATCATAAATGCAAATTTTAAATTCAGTGTCATGAAAACACCAACATTCTACATTGATGTAGAGTTTCCCTGGTAGCTCAGCAGGTAAAGAATCCACCCGCAATGCAGAAGACCTTGGTTCAACTCCTGGTTCGGGAAGATCTCCTGGAGAAGGAATAGGCCACCCACTCCAGTATTCTTGCCTGGAGAATCCCAATGGACAGAGGTTCCTGGCACGCTACAGTCCAAGGAGTATCAATGGGTAGGACAGAACTGAGTGACCAAGTACAGCACAGAGATGTTCTAATCAAGAAACAAACTTCCTCTCTTCTTATCTAGATCCATGTTTAATCCGTACAGAAAATTTGCTCATTACCTACATTTGTGTAAGCATATTTTTCTTATCAATATATGCATTTGCTTATTTTGCATTTTTACAGCATTTAAAAAGTTAAATAAAACATTGTTATTATTTGTCCCAAGTCCAGGAACCAATGAGATTTAGGATTGACAAAGTTGACTTCAACTTACTTTGGCCAAAAGATAAAAGGTCAAAATCCCACTTTTGCTATAATTACATTCTTTTTTAAATTACATTCTTTAATTAAATATTTGTCAGGCACTTGCTATGAGTTAGATACCACAAGAATCCTGGGAATACTGAGATTAACATCAGTATCACTGCTGCTCAGAGAGAAACTCTGGCATGTTCATTTAGTCCAACAGGTTGAAATCATTAGTTAACCCACAGGTCTACAACATTTACTGTATTCTAGATTATTCACTTCAGTATCTGTCTGTGTCCTATAGTTAAAATCTAATCCTTCCTTTCATTGCCTAAAAACATTAACATATTTGTTTCTATTGCTCCCAGTTCACAAAGACAGTAGCTGACTGGCTGATTACACATGTCAATTTTTCTAATCTTGACCATATAGGCAAGCAGTACTAGAAAACTTTTCAAAAGAAGTGAAGTCTCCAATCTTCTAGACAATAGACATTAATGCTGGAGATGAATAAGCCCACTAAATATTCATGATTTTCACAAAACAAAAGCTGAGAAAATATTACAATGATACCTATGGTCTTATTTTCATTTGTTACCTTCAAACATAAACTATGAACTGGATAACTTGCTCAAAGAGGAAGTATGACTTTATGTTCTTATTGAGTGTAAGTTATTTTTGCTATTACATGAAAAAATTGATAGGATGGCAAAGTATCATGCATACATATCTGGTAGGAAAGTAAAATGGTACAGACATTCTGGGAAACAGTTTCAGTTCAGGAAACCAACATGCACTTGTGCAACACATCAGTTGCACTTGGGCATTTATCCCAGACAAATGAAAGCTTATGTTCACACAAAACCTATACCCAAATATTTATAGCGGCTTTCTGTGTAACAGCTTCAAACTGAAATTACATCAGATATCCTTCAACAGATTAAACAAACAGTGGTACATCCATATCCGAGAGCACTACTCAAAAAGCAAATTATTGATACATACAAGAACTTGGATGTGTCTCCAGGGAATGATACGGAGTGGAAAAAAAAAAAAAAAGCTTATCTTCAAAAGTATGTTGTACATATGGTTTCATTTTGAAATTGCAAGTTTTTAGAAATTTAGTATAAATCAGTGATTGCCAAAGGTTAGGGTTAGAAGGTCATGGAGGAGTGAAGGGGTCAGCAGAGAGATGAATATGGTTATAAAAGGGTAGATTGAGGGATCCTTATGTTGTTGGAACTGTTCAGTATGTTTGTGTAGTGGATACACAAACCCAGACACAATGAAACTGTGTGGAATTTAACACACACAGACACACATGCACAGCAAATATAACTGGGGCTATCGAAATAAGATTAGTGGAGTGTATCAACAGAATTAATTCCGGTTGTGATAAAAGTGTTACCATTAGTAAGAAATGAGTACAGTGAATCTACGATTATCTCAATAAAAATTTCATTAAAAAAAAGGGAGATTAGAGAGCTGAAAGAGTCTCTCTCTCTTACACACACACACACACACACTTTTCTGCCTGGAAAGCATTATGTCCACCAGAACTAGAACTGCTTCAGTAAGTGAGATGAAAGCAATATTAAAAATGGCAAATAGGAAAATAGGAGCCTTGATACCTTATGACATCAGGACTTCACCATATCACCCTTTATCTACTTTTAGCCCTTTTTTGAACGAGATAAAAAATAAACTTCTGCTTATTTGAAAAAAAATAAACACACACACAATGTGACAAGTGCTAATAAGGCAGCATAGACAGGATATACCTCTCCTGGTTACATACTGCCTTCCTATACAGTTCTGCCTCACGAAGATGCTGTTTGTTTGAGAAGTAAAATAGCTTTCACCAAAACCTAAATCTGTGCACACAGTATATAAAATATACAACACCCTGTTACTCCATATGCACATATATAACACCATATTACTCCATATACACATATCTAACACTGACTCAATGGACATGACTTTGAGCAAGCCCCAGGACTTGGTGATGGACAGGGAAGCCTGGCATGCTGCAGTCCATGGGATCCAAAGAGTCAGACATGACTGAGCAACTAAACTGAACTGAACACTGTTACTCCATATACACATATGTAACACCCTATTACTCCACAGTAGGATACATGATATTTCTCCCAGGATCTCTGCAACAAGAGGAGAATCTGTACCTCTTGAGAGTGAGTTCTAGGCCGTTTATCACAAACAATCTCAGCCAGTGATTAGTTCTTACAGTTTGCACCAAGCATTTTTAATCCAATGGTCCCTGCAGCAATCTTTATAATAAAATTCTTTATAATATTTTTTGCATCATTCATTTTCACTTCAGTATTCTCTGGTTTCCTGACACTTGGACTTCTCCTAATTTTTAATTGGAGGATAATGGCTGTACAATGTTATGGTTTCTGCCATATAACACGAAGCAGTCACAGGTATACATATGTTACATCCTTCTTGAGACTCCCTCCCACCACTCCACCCATCCTACCCGTCTAGGTTGTCACAGAGCACCAGGCTGAGGTCTGCGTCACACAGCAAATTGCTGCTGGCTATCTATTTTACATATGGTAATTCAAAATTACCATATGTAATTTTATGTAATGTAGTATCTTTCAGTGTCACTCTCTCCATTCATCCCACCCTCTCCTTCCCCTGTGCTTGGATTTTAGGAAATGGCAACCCACTCCAGTATACTTGCCTGGAAAACTCTATGGACAGAGGAGCCTGATAGGCTACAGCCCATGGGGTCACAAAGAGTCGGACACGACTGAGCAACTTCACTTCGCTATATTGCAAAGCAATCATTTGGTTCACAAGTTCACACTCACACTTAGTCACTAAGTTGTGTCTGACTCTCTGCAACTCTGGACTGTAGCCCATCAGGCTCCTCTATCAGGGATTTCCTGGGCAAGAATACCAGAGTGGGTATCCATTTCCTTCTCCAAGGGATCTTCCCGATCCCAGAATTGAATCCTCGTTTCCTATTGGCAGATCCATTGGCAGATGGATTCTTTACCAATGAACTACCAGGGAAGCCCTGGGTAACCTGAGGAGACTTTTTAAATGTACTGTGGTCAAAATCTATCCTTGATAATAGGTAAGACAAAGAATGGATTAAGGAAAAGCTCAGTCACTATCCTTCCCTTGGCCATTTGTATTCTATTCCAGAGCCATGAGTAACTCGTCAGACATATCCTGAATTGTTTCACATAATTAATAAACTCTTATGATGTCTTTACATTCTCCCTCAACATAGATGATACTTCTGCATTTATTGGGAAAAGAGACGACAATGACAAAAAGGAGAGGAATTAATACTTAAATTCTTTGCGGTCAGAAACTGACACATGAATCACATGTATTGCCTCATTTAATCATCACAATAACCATGTGAAATAGCTGTCATTTACTCTCCTTACCTCATAGATGTCAGAAGAACTTCTGAAGTATGAACTGATTTCTTTCATTTGTCTATGTGTATCCTGGTCCTTTCCCCAAACCGAGTTGTGAGGGTTTATAGACATACACTGCCCTAGGGAAAGTTGTGATGAACATACATTGTTTAAAAATATTCAAATGTTCAAGTCTTGGATTTTAAGTTTCAAAAATTTACTTGGATTTGCAAGATTCTGAGGTTTAGATCTTCAGAAACCTAAAGCCTGAGGACCAATCGCATAATGTTTATGCCATAAGAAACAGACCTGAATAAATGTTGAGGAAGTAATAAACAGTTTTCACACTTCCTGTGAGATAACAATTCTCAGTGGGTGAAGACAAACAGAAGAAAATGTACCTGCATATTCATGAGTTCCTGAGAAGTTCTGCAGTCTATGCCTCCCTAAAGTTTTACTTTAAAAAAGAGTTCTGAGAAGCTAAACACAGATAGCTTTGGGAATTCCTGCAACCCCAAATATGCAGAACATATCATGAGAAATGCCAGGCAGGATGAATCCCAAACTGGAATCAAGATTGCCTGGAGAAATATCAACAACCTCAGATATGCAGATGATACCACTCATGGCAGAAAGTGAAGAGGAACTAAAGAGCCTCTTGATGAGGGTGAAAGAAGAGAGTAAAAAAGCTGGCTTGAAACTTAACATTCAAAAAACCAAGCTCACAGCATCCAGGGGTAAAAATGGAAATTGTGGCAGATTTTATTTTCTTGGGCTCTAAAATCACTGTGGACAGTGACTGCAGCTGTGAAATTAAACGTCACTTGCTCCTTGGAAGGAAAGCTATGACAAACTTAGACAGAATACCTAAAAGCAAAGACATCACTTTGCCAACAAATATCCGTACAGTCAAAGCTATGGTTTTTCCAGCAGTCATGAATGAATGTGAGCTGAACCATAAAGAAGGCTGAACTGAAGAATTGATTCTTTAAAACTGATGCTGGAAAAGAATCTTGAGAGTCCTTTGGACAGAAAGGAGATAAAGCCAGTCAATCCTAACCCTGAATATTCATTGAAAGGATTGAGGCTGAAGCTCTAATATTTTGGCTACCTGATGCAAAGAGTCAACTCATGGGAAAAGACCCTGATGCTGGGAAAGATTGAAGGCAAGAGGAGAAGAGGGTGGCAGAGGATGAGATGGTTAGATAGCATCACTAATTCAATGGATGTGAATCTGAGCAAACTCTGGGAGGCAGTGAAGGACAGGGGAACCTGGCAGGCTGCAGTCCACAGGGTTGCAAAGAGTTGGACACAATGACTGAAAGACAACAACAATAAATATAACAGGTGGGTGGCTTATTTTGTTATATTTTCTGCATCTGACATAGTTTGTGAGCAAGAGAATGGAGACAGCTGAATGCCAATGAGTATCAGGTGAGACAGTCTCATAAGCACTCACAGGAGAGTAGGTGAACTCAACCCATGATATCAAGAAAGACAACAAGATACCTAAGGGAGTCCCATATTTGTAACAGCCCTGTATTCACAAACAAGGTGTACCACATTAGCAATCTACATGATAGAAACAAATTGAATGGGGAAGTGGATTGGATTGGCCAGAAAGTTCATTCAGGTTTTCCTATGAGAGATTATGGCCAATCCAATACATCTGAGCAGATACCAGTACCGTCAGCAGGAACCAAAGCCCAGTAACATCCACTCTGTCTGTGACACTATGTGAACCACCCTCAGCCCTTAGAATCCCAGGCAAAGGGATATGTTCAACTTACTGAGTTCACCAGGAATTAACTAAAATTTAGATTCTGTTTTCACCAGATTTCATTTGCTTTTATTTATCTAATCCCTTAGGTGGAAGCTGAGATTACTGATTTGAGACACTTCATCTTTTGTGACGTAAGCACTCACCATCATAAATTTTTCTCAAAATCTTCCTTTAGGTGCATCCTGAAAATTCTGATATGCTACACTATCATTTTCATTCTGTTTGAAATATTGTCTAATTTTCTTTGGGATTTCTTCTTTCACCTATAGGTTACTTAAAAGTATGTTGTTGAATCTTTGAATACTAGGGGAATAACCAGATAACTTTCTCTTATTTGATATCTTAATTCTTTTAGTTAGAAAATATCCTTTGTATATTATATACTTTTCATAGCTACATAAACTTTAAAACCCCACCAGTGCTATATTTTTTCCTTTCAAAGCCATATATATTTTAAAGAATATAGAAGATGAAAAATAGTTTGTTTATAGTTTCTATTGCTCTTCCTTTAGTAAAGTTCCAAATTTCCTTCTAGTACCATTCTTCCTCAGGCTTTCCTTGTAGCTCAGGCAGTAAAAAATCTGCCTGCAATCCCAGGGTCAGGAAGATAACCTGGAGAAATGGCAACCCACTCCAGTATTCTTGCCTGGAGAATTCCACCAACAGGGGAGTCTGGTTGGCTACTGTCCATGGGGTTGCAAAGAGTTGAACACAACTGAGTGACTAACACACACACACACCATTCCTCTTCAACCTGAAGAACTTCTTTTGGCATTAAATTTAGAGCAGGTCCAGTGGAAAATAATTCATAGGTTTTCTTCATCAGATAATGTCTTTATATCATCTTCTTTCTTGAACAGGTATTCTTCAATGAATATACAATTCTTTCAACATTTAAAAAAAAAGAAAAGAAAAAAAGTACTATTGTTAGGGTCCTCCATTGTTTCTGAGGAGAACTCTGTGGTCACCTGAATTATCGTGTGTTGTTTACCTCTGGCTGCTTTCAAGATTGTTTTGTTCCGGCAGGTTCATTATGTGTTTTAAAGCATTTTTAAATTTTATCTTGTTTGGGTTTTACCACGTATCTTGGTTTCTTACCAAATCTGGGAAACTTTTAGTCAATATTTTTCCAAATATTTTTCTTCTATAACAATTTCTTTCTTTTCTTCTTCTATGATTTCAGTGGCAAAAAGAAAAATTTATTTTTTTATATTGTAATCTTCTTTCTACCCTGTTTTTCAGATATGATAATTTCTATTAATCTATCTTTAAACTCATTGACTGCATGTGCTATCTACATTCTATTCTTGAGCCCACCCAGTAAATTTTTATCACTTATTAAATTTTTTAGTTCAAATCTTTGCATTTTATTCTTTTTAAAAGAACTAAAGTTACTCTTCCTCTGCTTAGAATATCTATTTTTCCATTAATTTCAAAAGTATTTTCATCTTCTGCATAGAGCATTGGTTATAATAGCTGAAAGTTCTTAACTTCAACATCTGACTCAACTCAGAGTTGGCATCTGTTGGTTTTTTCCTCTTAAAACATGTCCAATTTTCATCATTTTTATATGCAATTTTGCATATAAAATTATCTTATTTCAGGCTGTATCCTGAACATTTTTATTATGTTGTGAGGTTCTGGATCCTACTAAAATCTTCTGGAAAGTGTTGTATATTTATATCATGCACCAAATCCTATTAGACTCAGACCATGAGCTTTGCTTGCCTTCTCACCAATGATTCCATTATCAACTAAGTTTTCAAATTTTTCTGTTTCTTTGGGTCTAATCTGCATATGGGTAGTGTAGGGTTTAATCTGGGACTTGTAGCTTATATCACACTTCAGTTCTCAAAGACTTGGTCATGGTACTTTGCATATGTGCTTCACATTCACAGCTTGACAAAGAACTCTCTGGTATTTCCCTCACTCTTGTTTCCAACATCCCTTTATTTCTGATTCCTCTAGCCTGAAAATATCAGTGCCTCTCAGCATTTCATCCTTCTGCACTTTGCATAAATTCATGAGACTGGAGCCATCTTCAGGACACATGTGTCAGGAAAATGAGAGAGAGAAAGTAGTAGTGGAATTTCACAGACACTCGGACCACAGGGGCCCTTTCCACACGACTCCTCTAGCCAACAAGAAAGGTTATCCACGAAGAGTTTTAGGTTCCTCTCTGCCAGCATGGCCACCATAAAGCATCAGAGCAGCTCCATGACTGAGACTAGCCTTCAGTTAAATCTAGGCGATAAAAGAATGGGAAGAACAGAGAGAAACTCACCCCTCATATTGTTTGGCGTCTAATGCATTTCCATCCGCATTCCGCCTTTTATTGTTTTTCAGAGTGCTCAGGTAGTTGTATTTTAGGTTCTCACTAGTTTTTCATGAAAGAGCTCATCCATAATGATTCATAATGAAAGAGATACACCTTTTTGACCAGCACTGGCAACTCACATGGAGCTTTATTTTAGAAACAAAGAGTCATAAGCCCTGGCCTGACCCAGAATCTCCATTCTAACAAGATTCTCAAGTAATGGGTAAGCACACTAAAACAGAACATATCCTGAGCTAGAAGACAGGAATAAGATTTACAAAGTTCTTGGATCCTAAGAAGATTCAAGGAAAGTTCCTCATTGAGGGCCAAAAAAATCAATTCCAAGATACACACACACACACACACACACACACACACACACACACACACACACACATATGTATTTTTGAAAAGGATAGACAAGTATAATAATTAAGTGGGAAAATAAACTTAAAGCAAAAAAATAAATTAATGATAAATCATATGGAAATAGTAAAGAAAATTATGGATGACAGTTATGGTAACAACAAGGATGGGAATTACATTTAATATCTTGTAATAAAATATAATGGAAAAGACTCTGAAAAGGAATATATGTATGTAGTTATATGTGTATATAGATATAGATGAAATTGAATCATTTTGCTGCTTTGCTCTACACTAGAAACACAGCATTGTAAATCAACTACTTCAATAAAAATTTTTTTTAAATGTTCAAAAGAGTAAAATCAAAAAAAAAATTTTAAAAAGAAGAAAATTATAGTAGAAACACTTGATTAGGTATTTATAAAGCCATAAAATAATTATGAAGACTATTGGGGAAATCTTAATAATGATTTTAAATGAAAAAAGCACAATTCAAAGTTGTAGGCAAACTATGATTATAACCCTATATATAAAGTAGGCCAGGTACCATATTTTAGAAGATAACTTAATTAGAAGAGAACAACAAGGATATCAAGGGAACTGGAAACTAAGAATGACTGCCTAGAAGGGGGAACTGCAAATGAGTCAGGTGACGGACCCACCTTTGCCTCCCTGATATCCATGTTCCCCTTCCCATCTCATCAGCTTGCTAGTGTTCTTTTGGAGATCTCATCAGTGTATGTACAGACATAATTGGTTACACATAGACTTTCTGAACTCCACCAAAAACTCAGCAGATATTATAGTATAAAACATAAAATCACTTAACTTATACTGAAAGATATAACTCAAATATTCCCAATATTGGCAAAAGTTTGACCAGTGCATCCTCTCTCTTTGGTCAATTTATGTAGGAACCCAAATAATCAAAAGGTGGCTTGTTAAATGTGGGTTTAAAGAGGGCTTGATAAACCCACATGATCAAGTTATGGCAACTGGCTCACCTGAATGGAAACAACCATCAGGAAACACTAAGTTCTTCATCATCATAACAGTATATTATTTTATCAGCACTGCCAGTATGTGTATCTTTATCTCATTATTTCCATGGCTGGACAAACACCACCCATATTATCATCATCTATATTAGTGCTTAAAGCTCTTGTTTTCCTTAAAGCTATTCAGTCAAGAATTTAAAAATTTAAAGTTGGAAGACAGTGAATACATCACATGTAAATGTCAATATCAAATTTTCATTTTTTCAATATGCTAACATATAATTATTTGCTAAACTTGTGATAAGACAAAGATGTTTTCTTTAAGCATGAGCCTACCGATTGACATTCCAAGTGTGAATAATGCCCTGGACAATGCATTGTCCGTGACTTCTAGTTTCAGTTACTTTAAAGTAAGTTTTTACTTGTAATCTAGGCTGTGCAGAAACCTGTTTTCTTCTTTTTTCTCTATTCTTTCCTAATTGTACTTTTTAGCAATTCACACTAATTTTGAGCCTTCCTAAAGCACTGAATTTACGTTCATGCATTCAGTTCATCAGTCATGAAATATTTAAATGACAAAATGATAATAATTGAAACTCACATAAAAGATGCAGGAAAATGTAACCAGTAATATAGACACAACTCCATTTCACGTGTACAAGGCACAGGTTACTACAGCGTAGACTACTTTGAATGAACTATCCACACTCTGGGAAGAGAATTTTGATTAATTCACTAGTTAGTGAAGCTCTATTAAGAGATCTTTTATTATACTTTCAATCAAAATACCATCTAGTCTTGAAAATCCCATCTAATTAGGTCAATTGGTTAGAGCATAGTGTTATTATGACCAAGCCAGACATTAGATATGTGCCACTTATCTTTGCCCCATGTTCCTAGATTAAAGCCCTAAAGCCCTCTAGCCATCTGGCAACTGCAGTCAGGTCCACCTCTAAGTGTTGCCTCTGCACCCCCTCACCCTGGCACCCCACCACAGGAAAAAAAAACAGATAACTTAAAAAATATTGTCCAACCTTATCTCAATGACTACTATTTTTATACATAATGATGAGACCCAAATATTCAAATAATATTTTCTGAAAACACATAACTTTAAAAAAGGAAGAACTAGCAACACAAATACCCTTTCTCTGACTGTGAGACAAGCTATTCCTTTGTATCACCAAAATGAAGCTTCCCACTTTCTGAACTTATATTCCGAGTCTCCTTCACAACCTTCCAGTTTTCTAAGGGTGAAAAATCTGTAACTCTGAGAATAACTAGCACAAATGAACACTTGATTAAAATTAGGAAGAGTGGGACATAAGAGTCTCTTGAATAAACCTCAGATAGAAAGGGAAAATAATCAAAATAAAGATTTTCTCTTCTCAACATAGAGAGAGGAAAATTATTCCAATTCCTGTTAATATCTTAACAGAAGAAGATATACCTGTTATTGTTATTTTCTACATGCTAATTCCCCAAATATTAAGCAGGTCTCATTTAAGATGTATAATATTATAACAAAATAATTATTTAAAAATAAAATTATAGGATGGTTAGTGCTAATAAATAATATTGCTGCATATTGTTATTTGTCACTATGCAGTCAAAAATATTTAAACATACATTAATATAATGATGTGTATAATGCTCTATTTTAATACATGCACTCCTCAATCTCCATCCTCCCTGAAAACCATAAAACAGTAAGCCACTTCATAGTCTATAAAGAAGATAGATGGAATATAGTGAAATAAAATATTTTAATTAAAAACAGAAAAATCAAATTAGTACATAGTAAGAAAGCAATATATATATATACACACACACAAATATATCTAATGTGATCAATAACTATCTCAAATGAGTTGTTAGAAATTATATATTTTACTAAATTATGGACCATCACATAAAAAACGATTAAAATAGCAACACATTAGGCATTAGCAGAATGCCATTTAAATTATTCCCAGCTGCATCTTAAACCACAATTAGTCAAATATGCTTTGTAAAAAGTTGTTTTAACTGAGCAAATGCTTTTTGAAAGATTTAGACCAAAAAACTATGTATTATTTTCTCTTGCTGTATAATTACAAATTGGGTGGCTTAAAGCTTCACAAACTTACATTATCTCACAGTTTCTATGGTTCCAAAGACCAGCATATTTTAATGGGTCTTCTGCTCAGGTTCTTATAAAGCTGATATCAAGGTGGAAGACAGCTACATTCTTTCTTGGAAGCCCAACTGGGAAAAGCTTCCTTTGGTCAGAATTTATTCCTTGTGGTTGTAGGACTTAGGTCCCCATTGTTTTGCTAGCTGTTGGCAAAGCATGCTGTCAACTCCTAACCACATGGCCCCCTCCATCTCAGCAACAGAGAATCTCCCTTACAATGAATCCAACTCAGGTTCTGAAATTCTCTGCCTGCTATTTCTGCTATAAAAACTCTCTGCTTTTAAAAGGTTAATGTGATTAAGTCAGACCCACCTAAAAGAGCCCCCTTTCTTTCAGTTAACTGTGCCGTATAACATAACCATAGGAATCAGAGATCATATGCACACTTTCCACTCACACTCAAAGGTAAGGGAATTAAACACATGTGAGGGTCGTTTCAGAGTCATCTTAGAATCCTGCTTATCACAGTACACAAAGATTGAAGAATCATAGTGGCAGAGACAGGCACGTGGATTTAAAATCAAACAAGTCTGAGGAATAAACAACTTGGAATAGAATTTAGAATACTGCCTTAAAGTAAAAACTTCATGTTCTAAGCAATATTTGAAATATTACTTTGAAAAGGTCTGTGCTTGAATAAGTATTCTATTAACATATAGAAATCTCCCATGGGTTTTAGAACAATTTCTCTGGTAAATCTTTGTAGCTGTGGATGTAGTAATAAGAGGTCAAAAATTATTTCTCCTCAACTCTAAAAACAGAAGGAAAAAAAAAAACATTTTATTACAAGATGATTTCACCCATATTCCTTTTTCTTTCCAAAATTTTTAATTTTTATAGATTTAAATTCTTGCCACATTTTGTCAAATGTTCATAATACATTAAACAAGTTAGAAGTCAAATAGTCAAATGTATCATCAGCAGGATGAATGAAATTTTGATACATTTATTCTAAAGAACGCTAACTACATACAACAGCTACATACAACAACATGGGTGAATCTCACAACAAAATCCAATAAAAGTAAAAGAGACAAAAGAGTTATTTACAGTATCATTCTTCTGTAGAAATTTTAAAATCAGGAAAAACTAAACTGCATAGTTTAGGGACGCTTTGTTATTGTGTCATTAAGTTGTGTCCTTTTAAGTGTCTTTAAATTTATTTTCTTACATTTAAAGCAGTCCTATTTTTAACACTGTATTGGGATTAATAAAGTCTGACATTTGTATGGCATGATTCAATTACACAATATCAAGCTATTGAACTATATTGATTTACTGCTTGACAATTTGATTTCAGTATCTAATATTTATAACTATAATATTTCAAACAAATGTTGAGGCAAAAGGAACTATTCAACTTTTATTCTTTATTCATCTGATTTATAATCAGCATAAACCAAGGAGAGATCTCAAGTCCCTACCCATAAGACCTAAATCATAACATCTTTGCTCAAACACTTCTGGTAGCTGGCATTCCCTATAGAAGGAAGGTCAAACTTTGCAACATGGCAGTAGACGCTTCCCATAATTTTGCCCCCACCCAGTTTTCCAAATTTATCTTCCACTGTACCCTGCATTTCAGCTATTCTTGACTGTGTACCATCTCAACTTGCTTTGATGAAATAAAATCTCACCTCCATCAAAACAACACCGAAAGAGTATAATTGTTTTATGGATGTCGTGAATTTTTATGGCTAAGAAATTATTTTTAATATTGTGTTAAGTGTAGAGGCACTCCCCTGTAAGAGAGAAGGCAGTATTTTAGCTGAAGTGTAAGGTCTTAACTAAAATGATTTACTGTGAGGTAATATTAGACTTCAACAAATAGTTTCTGCCTTCAACAACAGCTCAGTCAGTAAATCATCCGCCTGCAATGCAGGAGACCTGGGTTCGATTCCTGGGTCAGGAAGATCCCCTGGAGAAGGAAATGGCAACCCGCTCCAGTATTTTTGCCTGGAGAATCCCATGGACAAAGAGGCCTGGCAGGCTATGGTCCAGGGGATCACAAAGAGTCGGATACAACTAAGCAACCAAACACACACACAATGTTATCCTATGGATGAGAGTAACTGTCTCCAAATTGGTATGTGCACACCCCAGGAAATGCATGAGATGACCTGCTGAGATAAATAAAAACATTAACATTTGTGTTTTTATATATTTAGTAATAGTTGGTGATGGACAGGGAAGCCTGGTGTGGTGCAGTCCACGGTGTCGCAAAGAGTCGGACACAAGTGAGCGACTGAACTGAACTAAGTAACCGTCCTATATATTTAATTTTTGAATATGTGCTATGTATTAAGTATTGATACAGAACTATATGTAATTTATAAAAATACACATGTTGGGGGAATATTCAATTTGCTTTAATCACTAGAGTGCATTATTTTAAAAGTTTGGAAACCAAAGCAAGGACTTTGGAATCCAACTGAAATAGTTTCTTGTCCCAACTCTAACACCTAGAAGCTATGTGACTTTAGAAAGTTATCTTAATTTAAACCACAATTTTATCAAGTATGTAATAAAAAATGTTCATGTGATAGGATTATTGTAAATGTTACAGGGGACATTTTGTTCAAAGTTACTATCTCAATCCTTAACCAACATATATTAATAAGTTGATAGATGCAAGGCATTTTTATTAATTGTGTTACATTCAAAACTTTCTATTGTCTAAAGAAGCAATATGCTCATTAAAGAACTCTAGATGACAAGCAAAGTCACCAGTTTCACAGCCTTAAAAAAAAAAAGCCCATCTTTTCCTGCTTCTGATGGGACTACAAATGATATAACTGCTAAGGAAAACAATATGGAAGTTCCCCCAAAAGTTAAAAATAGAACTACCATGTGATCCAGCAATCCCACTTGTGGGTATACATCCAAAAGAATTAAAAGCAGAGTTTTGAAGGGACACCCTTCCAAGCCGCACTCTTTCTAACAGCCAAAAGTGAACGTGAAAGTCGCTCAGTCTTGTTGACTCTTTGCCACCCCGTGGACTATACAGTCCATGAAATTCTCCAGCCCAAAATACTAGAGTGGGTAGCCGTTCCCTTCTCCAGGGGATCTCCCCAACCCAGCGATCAAACCTAGGTCTCCCACATTGCAGGCAGATTCTTTCCCAGCTGAGCCACAAGGGAAGCCCAAGAATACTGGAGTGTGCAGATTATCCCTTCTGCAGGGGATCTTCCCGACCCAGGAATTGAACCGAAGTCTCCTGCATTGCAGGTGGATTCTTTACCAACCTAGATATCCGGGAAGCCCAAAGGTGGAAGCAATTCAAATGCTTATCGACAGATGAATAAAAAAAAATATGGTAAACACACAAAACAGTATATTATTCAGCCATTAAAAGTAAGGAAATCCTGTGACACAATTTAACATGGATGAATTTTGAGGGTATTATGCTACGTGAGACAATCAATCACAAAAAGACAAACACTGTGTAATTCCACTTATACCGTAGGGGGAGGGGGGCTTCCCCAATGACTCAAAAGGTAAAGAATCTGCCTGCAATGCAGAAGTTCAGTTCAGTTGCTCAGTCGTGTCCGACTCTTTGTGACTCTATGGACTGCAGCACGCCAGGCCTCCCTGTCCATCACCAACTCCCGGAGTTTACTCAAACTCATGCCCGTTGAGTCGGCAATGCAGAAGGTTCCATTTTAATCCCCAGGTTGGGAAGATCCCCTGGAGAAGGAAATGGCAACTCACACCTGGGAGAACCCATGGACAGGAGTCTGGCAGGCTACAGTCCATGGGGTAGCAAAGAGTCAGTCATGACAGGGCAAGCATGCTGCAACTATATGAGGTATCAAAAGTAGTCAGATTCACAAAATCAGAAAGTAGAATGGTGGTTTCCAGGGGCTGGAGGGAAGGGGAAAGAGGGAGTTCTTTATTAGTTACAAAGTTTCAGTTTTGCAAGATGAAAACATTCTAGAGATCTGTTGTACAACAAAGTATATATGCTTAATACTGTTGTACCACACACTTACATATGTTTAAGATGGAAAAGTATATCACTTTTCCACTTATGCTTTTTTAACCACAATTTAAATATATAAAATTTAAAAAATAGACCCCAAATCTGGTTATAACTAGTTGGTGTGTAGCATTTAAATAAGAAGATTCCATTGTGTTATAGGGCTGGGAAGCAATTTTCATTTATCCCATTAATTACTGTCAAAGATATGTTACACATGATGCCCTCCCTTCCATCAAAACAAATTTTGCAAAACAAAAACAAAAACAAATTATCAAGCAATAGACATACCTCATGGTATGGTGTTGTAAGAATATGGTCAGTCGGTTCAAGAGATATTAAGCTGATAGAATCAACAGTATTCTATCAAGTATTGACCATAAGGAGAGAAGAAACGGGGGAAATCAATCATATCACACAGACTTTTGGCTTGGAAAGGTGAGCAAATTGTATTGCCACCCATGGAGAAAGAAAAATTTTAAAGAATTTTTTTTTTTAAAGAGGTTAGCTTGGAGGACCTAGTATGGGGAATGGAGAGAAGAAAAATTTTTGAATTTAATTTTAAGTGCCTTGGAATATTTTGATGGAAAACATCTAGTGGAAAACCCAAAGCACAGATCTGAACTCCAGCAGAAGTGTATTAGGTCCTCAAAATAGACACACAATTGAAGCCATGGGTGGGGGTACTAGTACTCAAGAGAAAGAGAGAGTGAGAAAAGGGATTCAAAATGTGTCTTATTCAAATTATTTAAATTTAAGGATACCTAAGTAAATCCATGAAATTTGGGGAAAAAAACAAGTTTGCCACTGAATTTTAATAATGCTAACACAATTATCTACAATGTTCTGGTGGAAAGAGTGAAAACAAAGAAATTATACCTAGCTAAGTTGCCCTTTAGGTACAAAGGAAAAGGACAAATATTTTCCAGTTGCATATAAACCCCAAAGAATAGAAAATAGGAGCCCTTCTTTAGGGAAAAAATGATGATCAGGAATTACAACTAATCAACTGATGAATCAAGTCAGATAATTTAGAGGTAAAGAAAAGCCAGGTAAAAGAATGGATGATATGCATTTAAACATAACAAAGGAACAATAATTATAAGAAGCAAATTACACACTATAACATAAAGAACCTTGACAATAAAAGCAATGATATTTATAAAATACAACAAAATATATAACATTTGTAATAGAATAAATGTAGTGTATTATAAACAGGGATAACAGTAACAAAAAGTTAAAAAATGAAAAAAGATTTGTTCCTTATCTTCCACTGGAGAAAGTCAATTATATGGTATAAAACTGAAATTGTAGTTGAAAAAATAAATATAATTCACTGTCAATATTTTAATCTTTTCTGTCAATTTTAAGAATACATACTTCTGTGAATAAACCTTTATCTATTAGAAAATTTTTGAATTTCGTGTATTTTTGTGACATTTTGATAATATTATATTTTATTCTTCTTAAATTAGCATATACTTATGATCCCAGTATTAGAAAATCACTTCTGCTTCTCCATATACAGTATGATCATCAACCATTATCTCTAATCTTCTTTTGGGATACTTGTTTAGATGAATGTCTGTAATGATACTCATAATTAGTTAATGGATATATCTAGGCAAGAGACTTAGCATGAATTTTTGGCAATTTTTTTCTTTTCACTTAGACTTTTGAGTAATGAGTGTATCACTTTTAAGAGAACAAAGTCATTTTTTATTTTCTAAAAATGGAGTCAGAAAAAAGATGCAATAAAATACATTAATGCATATATGTATCTTGTATTTTAACTCCTTATTACACTGTGATTTTGAGTTCATAACACATAATTAAAATTATACCATGGTGTTCTTGCCTTGTTAATACTTAGATTAGCTTCTATTTTTGTAGCATCTATTATGTGTCAAGCATATGCTGTATATACTATATGCTTATGAAGTATGATTATTCCCATCCAAAACTAAAACTAGGCAAAGTTTTGAATGCAAATTAGGAAATCCTCAAAGAGAAACAAAGAGGAAACTGTGTCTTTAAATAAGAAACTTTCTAACTCACAACTCCAGTAAATGTCAAATCCAGGATTTAAATCTTGCTCTAAAATCCTTACCCTGCCCACTATACCATGTCTCCTGCCATCCATGCTGTTCATGAAGTTTATATTGCTATCCTAGGACTATGAAAATGAGTGTAAGCTAAAACACAATGGATTTACTTTAATCTTTCCTAGTTAGATATAAAAAAAACTTGGCAAATACAACAGCTATTAGTGAGAGGTCTTTATGATCTTGACATGGAGATCAAAACTTTTGGAAATTCTGCTGCCACATCCCTGTATTTCCTTCCTCATCTTTTCTCTATCCTATATAGAAAGGCCAGAGTTTAAAATCTTGACAAGTGGAATCTCAGAATTGTTACTGAGAAGCTTTCTAGAGGGAATACATATGTGCTGGGTCTTATCCCTCACCTTCACCATAGTCACTAGTAACACAGCTAAGAAGCACTAACAGAAAAGTTAAGGACTGGTATCTTCAGAAACAAATGTGGATAGTCCTCATGTGGGCTCCCCAGGTTACCCAGTGGGAACGAATCTGCCTGTAATACAGGGGATGTGGGTTTGATTTCTGAGTCAGGAAGATTCCCCGGAGAAGGAAATGACAACACACTCCACTACTCTTGCCTGGAAAATCCCATGGAGAGAGGAGCCTGGCAGGCTTCAGTCTATGGGGTCACAAAGAGTCAGACACAAATTCGTGACTGAACAACTAGTCCTCATGTACTAAGAGAGTCTGATTTCCTTCTAAAATTCAGGGGAGTTAACTCAACAAGCCTTTTGTCTCTTAATCCTCATGGCCAACTGGCCTCTAGTAAAAGGAAAGGAAAGGAAAGTGAAGTCGCTCAGTCGTGCCCAACTCTTTGTGACCCCTAGACTGTAGCCTACCAGGCTCCTCCGTCCAAGGAATTTTCCAGGCAAGAATACTGGAGTGGGTTGCTATTTCCTTCTCCAGAGGACCTTCCCAACCAAGGGATCGAACCCAGGTCCCCCGCATTGCAGGCAGACGCTTTACCGTCTGAGCCACCAGGGAAGCCTGGCCTCTAGTAAAGGCACCCACTATTCCCTGAGAACCTAAAGGAGGTGCTGTGCTAGGGACTTGGACTTGCCATGGATGACTGATTCCTCCCAGCAACTCTTAAGTGCCACTGAAGTCAGCTTATAAACCACAATGCTGAAACTCATACTTGGGATCTCTTTAACCCCCACAAAGATCTACGGTATAGTGTGTCCCAAAATATTTAGATGAAGGGGGGAAAATGCATCAGTCATCAGTAGGAATTCCCACTGCAGAAGTATTAAGAGATAAGCAAAATTTGGGTGCCTCCCCGTGACTACTGCTTTGATTCGTCTCTGTCAGAGATACAAAGTATCATTATGTAGAGCTGGCATATCCCTCAGCTTTGTTTTCTAGAATTTCTACAGCAAATTACAGATCAAGGCCCAATATACATGATGTGAGCCTCAGTCACGGACTCAGGCCAAGTGGAAATGTACACCGACTCCTTGTGTGTTATTTTCTTCACTCTGATGTGGTATTAAAAAAAATAACCAAAACTACAATCAGAGAACTAAAAAACAGTAACTGCTTATGAACCAGTCCATGAATATTCATTCTAATCACTGTACAATAATCAATTAGTAGTATACACAGTGAGAAAATATGAAATCTGAGGCTACAGATTGAGAACTGAATAAATTATCATTTTTAAATGACATAACTAGAGATAGTGTATTTTCTTTTCTGGATAAAAAATTCATTTTATGTTTCCTTGTGGAATAAATAAAGGGAAAAAATATACGTAAATGGTTTTTAAAAAAAGGGCCAAAATGTCTGTTCCTACAAATACAGGGAAAGAAAAGCATTGCTCACATTATTTGATTTTATAGTTTGGATATTCATTACCTTGTTTGGTTAAGACTGAAAGACAAATAGAAATGTGAGTTTACTGAATTTCCTAATGATTTATAGAATGCAGTAGACTTTTAAAAAATAAACGATAATGCATTAATAATATTACTAGTGAAATGTAATGAAATTTCTGATTCTTTTCTAAATTTACCTTTCCTAATATGAAGCGGTAAAATGTGTTTACATTTGTAAGTGTGATGTTTTAACTAATTGCTGCCAGAAAACAAAGTGTCAGTCAGGATGTAAAGCTTCTGACAACAAACTAAGCTAGAACTATCAGAGATGTAAAACAGAGTAACCATAGTGAGGCTAATTTTAAATGGTCACTGATTAAACATTGCTTCTGAATCAATGTCAGGCATTTCCTGTATCTTTTTTAGAACTGTTTGAAGTTATCCATAATTTCATACTTCTAAATTTCTGACACCTTTAAGGAAAGAACATAGAAAAGTAACAGTGGTAGTATGGAAAAGAACTTAGATCCCATGCTCAGCAAAGCACATATGTGTGTGTATACATGCACACGTGCGCGCACACACACAGTCCCACTCCAGACCTAAAATGGCTGAGTCGCAGGATGTTGTTGCTTGGTGACCAAACAGTATCTGCTCAGCCACACAGTAATCTAAACAGTGACAGATATGTCCCCTCGGTTTTAGGCATGGCCAGTGCAAATAGTAAAGGGCATGCTTATCTTCTCCAATATTCTACATTTTTAAGTCAGTTGTCACTTGCTTGATTTTATCATCAGTTACCTTGAGGCTTCAGGGGGAAAGTATTTGCGAAGCTATAAATACATCTGCTCTTTTGGAAAAACAAGAGGTAGGACCAAGCTTCTTTTAGAATGAAAGATAGCCCTGTTTCAATTAAGCCTGCATGGTGTGTCTGCTCGGTTCTAGTCTGACCTCCCAGTTGCTATCAGTCTCCCTTTCTTTCATTAAACACAAGGAGTTAATTAGCCCCAGCCTGTCCTCTCCCCTTCTCTCTTTCCCTTTTCGCAGTAGTAATGATGCCTAATTACCAGCAGCAGTGGGTAACTGCAACACCAGGAATGAATCGCTGTCAGTGACAGCAAAGCCAGTCATGAATCTTCAAACCTCAGAATCCTAGAATGATTCTCAGTCTACTTGAAAATACCATTCAAATACAGTACTCTCTTTCAACCAATAAATGCTTTTGGATGAAGAAAAAAAAAAAAAAATCATGGTTTTTTTTTTTTTTTTTTGTCTTTCTGATGACTGCACCCCTGCTATCATAAAGAAAAACCATCATAGGTTTAAGGAAGAAATACTCTGAGATGTGGGGAAACACATGATAAAAGGGATCTTTTATTTTTTAAGTCAATGAAATGATGATTGGCTGTCTCTCAGAGAAGGAGGAGCCTATAATTCTATGTCAGGAGCAGCATAAAAATTTCATAAAGAGCAATAGGAAAGTTCATGAATTAAAAACCTCTTCAAAATTTCAAAACAGGTGTGAATGAAAATCAGTGCTCTTAAATACTACACAGGAAACCATTATGCAAGAACATCACCTGAAGGATTACATTTTCTCCTTTAACTATATGGAATCTTTACTGAAAAGAGAAATACATGTTACTTTATTATTAATCTTGGAGCTGTTAATCTATATTAGATATCTTAGCAGCAATTTCTTAACAACTTTGCATTAATTTTTCAATGAAAATGTGGTACCCAAGAATGTGAATGCCGGTTTGAATTACTGGCATCCATGTTTATCTTAGTGCCTCTATGACCATTACAGAATTTATGTTAGAATTTTTATTTAACGTTTTAAAAAAGAACACCTGTATATACATACGGTTGATGTAATCAAAACCATGCAAGTATAAACTTATTGGAGAAATACACAAGTGAAGCAATCTGACACATAGACAGAGGTGCCTAAGTAAAACATTTTAAGAAATGAAAAACAAACTCCCAGCTAGCAATTTACAAAATAACATACCCACAATCTTATTAAGCAATATTCAGATAAATATATCTTAAATCATTATTTTACTCATCAATTAGTTCAGTACCATCCAAAGAAAAATACATTCATATGTTGTGAATTCTAATTTACTTTGTCTAACTAAGTTATTTTTAAAAATCAGGTTCTTAATCTTACTCCCAATATAAATGAATCAAAGCCCCTCATTCTCTATGACAGACTTCTGGCTCATCCAGATGTAGATAAACCTAAGTTCATCCATGCCCATCTAGTGCTCATTATTAATAAAGCAATCTCACTATTGTCTTTACCAATGCCACATGTGAAAGGCGAAGGCTGCGTTTATAGCTCGCCCTCCCAGAAACCTTTCAACAATGATGCATATTTAAAAAAAAAAAGCCAGAACTTTTACGTGTGTTTCCGTTTCACCTTTATTCCTATGTTCATTTTTCCATATAAATTTCAAAAGAAATATACTTCCTTCAAACAACTACCCCTAATTAATCTCAAGAAACCATAAACTGCTTTCCAAAAAGAATCCTCCATATAATCCTTTGAAAAACCTTTCATGCACATATTTCCAATTTAATATACCTCCGTTTGAGATAGAAGAGTAGCTTTCAAAGCATCTCCTTTCTAGCATCCTCCAGGAATACTGCACGGGAAACAGTTGCCAGTGAGAGATGGAGGAAAAGAAGCAAATGCTCTAGGAACCCCAAAGCGAGGCAAAAATGTACCGAGTGCCAGACAACCCTCCCCCACCCCTACTCCGGACGACTACCCACCTAGCATGATGAAGAAAGAGGTCTTATGGATGTGATCTGCAGTCCTACTTGTAGCCCACAGTTCCCATCTCCTGAAAACGGAAATTGACGCTGCCGCCGCTCCCCGACCTCACAGGCTTCTTCTGCCTGCGGAGGCTGAGATACTGAGCTCTCAGCGCCAGCGCCTGGGCTTGCAGCTTTGCGGCCGTGAGACTACAGCCATCCCAGAATAAGGAACAAATAACGTACACCACTTGATTGCGCCCAAACCCATCACTCTTTGTTGTTCATCATGTAGCTGCGGCTTTATTTGTGAAAGCGGCAAGTGAGGAAGGAAGGGGGGGTGGGGTGGGCAGGAGGAAGCATCTCCAGGACCCTATCTACCATCTAAATCTTCAGGGCAAGATCTCCGGGAGTGATTAAGGCGATCGGACAGCCAGGTGTCTCCCAGGCGGCGGTCTAACTAACAATAAAACCTGATAGTGTCCGGGGGGTGGGTGGGGGGAACCCCACATCCACGACCAGCGCCACGTTCGGGCTTTGTGCCAATAAAAAGACACCGTAGACTATCGATCAGAATCGTCTATTATCAGAGCGTGCGGCTGGGGTTTCAGCGTGGCCTTTATGCGAGGTGGCGAAGGCGGGACACGCGCCGGGCGCCCAGAGAAGGACGTGGGACAATGGCCCAGCCCGAGGACGCGAGATGCCGCCCGACCCGGGGATGGAAGCTCCGGAGACGAGGAGGGCTGCGCGCTCGAGAGATGCGCTGCTGCTTTAAAATACAGGACCACAAAGACTCCACGCTGGGGGAAACGCGCCTGGCTCACGCGAGTGGGGACGACTTGGGGAGGGGGGTTGAGAAGGGTGGGGGCAAAGGAGCCAACGGTGGCTCACGGCTCCCCCCCTTTCCCCCCCACCTCCCCGCCGGGCTGCTCCGGCAGACAAATAACAGAAGAAGGCGAGTCACTCACCGTGGTCTTGACCGGCACGTAGAGCACTTGCTTGGCGCCGCCGCCGCCCCCGCGGACCTCGTCCGGCTGGCCCAGCTGGAAACCCTTCGATTTGACCCAGAATTTAAATTTGGCGTTGTCCGTGGAGCTCGACTCGCAGCCGTTGAGGAGCTGGACGATCCGCTCGTATTTTTTACGGGTCACCGTCTTGGTCTTGCCCGAGTCCCCGTAAGTCCTGAGGCACCAGTCCTGGAACTGGCGGTACACATCGCGCTCGCTCTCCATGTTCCGCGCGCCCGGCTGCCGGCCGGAGGCTCCCAGCGCACTTCGCACCTGTTCACCCCGGGCTCATGAAAAATGCAGCCCCCCGCCACGATGTAGGGGACGCGAGGTCCCGGCCGCCGCCAGAGCCTGCCTCGGGCCGTGGGGAAGCGGGGGAGGGATGGGGCGAGGGGGAGGAGGGTCCGGCTGGGCACCAGCGATCAATGCCCTGTGCTACGAAGTCTCTGGTTTCATTCGTAATTGCGACGGTGTCTCCGGACGCTGTTCTCTTCCTCTTAGTGATGGGTCTCTAATATTGTGGGAGGAGGACCATCCTCTGGCCCGGAGGAGCTGGGTTTTGAATAATTAAACTCCCATTCCTTGGTTTATTAAAAATCCCAATATTGACTTGGGGTGGTCCCTCGACGCCTTGCCCGGGGCTGCGTCCGGGGCAGGCAGGTGGAGCGCAGCGCCGCCTCCCCGCGCGCGCGCGCGCCCGAAGCCTCCCGGCCTCCGGCCCCACCACCGTCCAGGAGCGAGGGCTGCGCCTCTCTTGAAAGCAGCTGCCCGATCGGGCGCCTGAGAGCCCGCAGGGCACCCGGCTACCCGGGCTCTCCTTCCTCCAGGGTCCCGTTCCGCTTGGGCCTTCCCTGTATGGGGCGTTCAGGGACTAGAAAGAGAGAAAGTTCTTACCTGTCATGTTGTTAAGCCCATCAAATCCTGCTACACAGGAAATTTCTTAAGGTATTTTTAAAGCGGCTTAAAATGTCATTTCTTCAGATGCATTTAGGCTAAATTCCAGTCCCGTAGGTAGGTTCCGGGAGTTAAGTCCCAGAATTAGCAAAGCATCCACGGAGATTTGGCCGGAGTTCTCTAGGATAGCCCGTGGTACCCTGAACAGATATCCGCTCCAGGGGGAAGTGGGTAAACGAAGGCAGGCCGCTGGCGGCGGGTCTCCCGGATAACGATGGGGCCCCCAGACAGGACTCCTCTGGTCTCTAATGAACTGGGTACAAGGCATAGAAGTAAGTTTATGATACAGATGCTTCAAACCCTCTGCATGAAATTAGAATATAGCGAGCTATCATTTTCCCCTTGCTTGGTTACAGTTTGCAGTTCACACGGGAGGTTTCGGATGTCTATTTTCCCCCTGCCACGTCATGGACACCCCCTCCTCTGCTCAGAGTAGCCAAATATGAGTTCCTCCGGACGATTTCTCAAGCAAATGAGATCAGCGGCTCCTCCATTCAGGATTTCCATCCATTTGTTACAGAGCTGGAAATAGGGGAGTTCCCATCCTCCTCGCGCTGCGATCGCGGCCGCTCCTCTTTATTCTACTCTCTGCGGAGGCCCGCGCCCGTCCCGGGAGGCGGCTCTGCCAGCAAGGCGGTCCGACCAGTGCCCGGCGCCGGGTCCTAGCCCACCTTCGCCCCCTCGTCGCCGTCTCCAAGAGGAAAGCCCCGACTGGGAGGAATGCGGGGTGTTTGTCCCCACTGCGCCGCGGCTGGTCCCGGCACTTGCAGAACGGTCAGTGGCTCCTGCTCCGCCAGGCTGAGTGTGCGCGTGTGTGTGAGCCGGGGAGCGAGGGTGTGCAGGGGGTGCGCTGTGTGTGCGCGCGTCTCCGGGAAGGTCTCGCGGCGGCGGCTGGAGCCGGGACTGACAGCCCGGGCGGAGCGCGAGCAGCTCCACACACTAAACCTCTCGCCTCTCCCCTCACCCCCCACCCCTCCCACTCCCCTCTCCTCCGCCCCCCCACCCCCCCGCCCCGCTTCCCCGGCCCCTTCCAAGCTCTCTGATTGGCCAGTGGGACAAAAGTTTCTGTGGAGACGGCTGGGCGCTGACGTCACGGGCAGAATTGTCCCATTTAGGGATCCCGGGGGCAGTGCGCATGTTGCAGGCTGCAGGTTAGAGGCGGGAGGAGGTAGCAGCGGGCCGGGCGGCAGCCAGGTGGCGGAAAGGAGCACTCAGCATCCAGGTGGGGGGACGACTCCAGCAGGGTTTCCATGGAGATTCCTCTGGGTCTAGCCTAAAAACAGCAAATCAGCTGACACCATTAGCTCAGGACCTAATTACTGCTTATTGGAGCAACAAATGAGGGAGAGGGCCAGCTGCAAAGGAAGAGTTTTCATCCACCACCACCCCTCCTCGTCTCCTCTCTCCCCTCTCTGGGTGGCTCTAGAGTCCCGGGAGAATTCCCATTAACTTGCAAGATGCCTGCAACAACAGCTCCCCTTCTCTAGAGGCTACCCTGACTGCTTTTATTCTTTTTATTCCCTTCTTTTAAATCGAAAAATAACGCTAACATATATCAGTGGTCCTGAGCCCTTGAATTTGTTTGCCCAATAAATATTAGCCCAGTAGAGCTCAGAGGAGCCACAGGCCAGTAGAAGTCACATGTGGATTTAATATCAGGGGAGGATCACTTTCAGTTTATTGAATTGGGAACTTATCTTTAAGCTTTTCACATTTTAAAAAATATTTCCAATATCTGAAGTACATAATAATGTTTGGGACGAACAACTGAACTGAGAATATTTTCAGTCACCCTTCTAAATAGGGTATAACTCACAAGAACAATGCTCTTCAAAGTTTCCCTGGTGAGATCAGAGACAAGAGGATGATTCCAAGAGGAGAGAGGCAGGTTTTCTAGTATATTGGTCATAGGTTTCCTAGGAGAGTCTGGAAGTATAGTTGGTCATAGAGTGGTCATTCATTCAAGATTAAGCTGGTTCTATAGAGTTTACTTTCACTTATGGATATAGCTTAATTCACAATTTCAAAATTCTTTTTGGTAGCTCTTTCATTTGAAAAGATATCCCAACTCCTCTAAGCCTCGTTCAAGTACTTTCAGAACCAGAAAGACTTCCTTCTTTGACTTACTCAAGTCATCTGCTTCTCTAAACTCCTCTGGTTGGTGTCTTTCAAACATTTTTTGTTTTAACCTTGTCTCATAGTAAGACATAGATTTTTCCTTTGGCATAGAGTGCAAATTTACATCTCTCCTCCAAAAATTTTATGAAGTACTTTTTATTACACGTAAGACACACTATTTGCCCTTTTTCTATTTTTTAAATTTGGTAAAGAATTTTCCTAACTCAATAAATTTATTTTATGATCCAGCAAAGGATGACTGGCACCTATAGTTTGGAAGTGATTTAGATCATAAGAACTTGCACTGCCCTTGTACTATATGAATAGAGGAGCCTGGTGGCTACAGTCCCTGGGGTTGCAAAAGAGTCAGACATGGCTTAGCAAATAACAACAGATATCCCACTGTACAAATTGAATTTTGATTGGAAGACTCTCAAGAGTTTGTATGTTCTTGTTTTCCAAGTAACTCCAGAACAATGAATATGTGTGCGTGCTCAGTTGCTCATTGTGTCTGACTCTTTGTGACCCCATGGACTGTAGCTGTCCAGGCTCCTCTGTCCATGGGATATCCCAAGCAAGAATGTTGGAGTGGGTTGCCATTTCCTCCTCCAGGAGATTTTCCTAATCCAGGGGATCGCTGTGTCTCCTGCATCTCCTGCATCGGTAGGCCTTCTTTACTACTGAATCGGTGGTACTAGTGGTAAAAATCCACCCACCAAAGCAGATGACATAAGAGATGTGAGTTCGATCCCTGGGTTGGGAAGATCCCCTGGAGGAGGGCATGGCAACCCAGTCCAGTATTCTTGCCCAGAGAATATCATGGACAGAGGAGCCTGGAGGACTATAGTCCTCCATAGAGTTACAAAGAGTAAAACACGACTGAAGCGACTTAGCTTCAGTCACCTGAGAAGCCTCACACACGGTCAACCTGAGAAGCCCCAATGCACACAGTAAGTGCTTAATACATACATGCTGAGCTAGTTAATGAAGTAAGGAAAATGAGAGGAAGAGAAGGAAGGAAGAAGTCGGCAGGCATAAACCTTGGCCATTCCCGTTACCTTTTGCTGGAGGTTGTTTGGGTAAAGTTGGGCCCCAGTTGAGGAAATCACAGGGCCTGACCACATACACATGTTCATTCTATTTATCATTATACTTGACACTCCACCGTATGGAAATTACAAATTTGAGACATATCCACAGAATACAAACAAATATGTATAACCCCTAGTTACATTAACTAGATTTGGTATACAAGCAAAAAGAAAAAAAACTTACAAAATTGAAAGATATAAGACATTCTTTTTAGAAGGAAGATGTAAACAAGAGAATATTCACATTAGACTAAAGGAAGTGAGGGTCCTAGGACTTTGAGGGCCACGCTTCTCAAAGCTCTGTGGATTCTCTGGTCTCCAGTGTGCTCTGTTCTGGATCTGTACTCATTAACCAGCAGGCTCAGTCAACATCTTTTACCATATCTTTCCTACCTAAGAGCATAAACACTTGAAAAATCTAAAATCTGCTTCAGTAACTCACTCTGGATACATTTCTCTCCTCTACTTTTAACATCTCCAGAAGTTCTTTCCAGTTCCTTCAGCTAAATTATTCATTGAACAGGCTGTTTGGAGTTTAATTGGCATTCCCCCCAAGACACTTTCTTCAGAATTGCTTCTGGGCAGAACATCTCTCTCCAAAAAGTGACTCTTCACCCCCATATCTGAACACCAATCCCTCAGCCCTTGGCCTAGGGTTCTCCATGCTATTTATAGGGAGAGGAAGTCAGAAAGTGTTGTATCAGAAAATTATATTGTAATGAAGGATAATGCAAATTTTGAAACATAAATCAACATTATGAAAGTAAAATTTCTCTCAACATCAGGGTCAGTTTGTGTATGATGTTTAAAAAAAATCTGGAAAATCTTGCATTTTATTATCCATCACAAATAGTCATGCAGGACTACTTATTCATCAGCAAAATGTTATAGTGTGAACAGGTAATCTATAATCATAAAATAAGGATTCAAAGCCTAAACAATCCTTCCTTCATCCATCTATAAAATTATACTTTCATTCAAAAAACATTTACTGGTGCTAATCTCTCTGGCTTCCCTGGTGGCTCAGATGGTAAAGAATCCACCTACAAGGTGGGAGACCTGGTTTGATCCCTGAGTTGGGAAGATCCCCTGGAGAAGGGAATGGCTACCCACTCCAGTATTCTGGCCTTGAGAACTCCATTGACAGAGGAGCCTGGCAGGCTATAGTCCATGGGCTCACAGAGTCGGACAAGACTGAATGACTTTCACAATCTCTCTGGTAGGCTCTAAGGTTAAGGTAGTCCACAAGACTGAAGTATATATATGGACCTCATCAAATGGAACTTAAAATTGTCTAAGGAAAACAGATAATAAGCAAAGAAATAAATAATTAGCACTTGAGTGCTAATTAGTGAGTGCTAGAAGAGGCGGTGGGCAGGGGGGGAATGGTACTATGATAGGAACAATGGAACAATGGAATTGGAGACTCAGGAAAGATCTCTCTGAGTAGGTAACATTTATCATGACACCTGAAGGGTGCAAAGAAGTCAGTCACATCAACAGCTAAGCAGGGGAATGATAGACACAGCACAAAGGCAAGAGTTCTTGGCATGTTTAAGGGTTAGAAAGAAGACCAGTGTGAGACTTTCCTGGTAGTCCAGTGGAATAAGAATCTAACTTTAATACAGGGAACAAGAGTTCGGTCCCTGGTCAAGGAACTAAGATCCCACATGCTGTAGGGCAACTAAACTGGTGCATCACAACTAGAGAAGTTCATGCTGGCCCGCCACAATAAAGACCTAGTGCAGCCAAAAATAAAAAAGATTCATTATTGGGCCAGTGGGAAATCAATCAAGTATATTTAAAGCAGGAGAATTAAATGTCATAAGATGCATTGTTAGAAATTTCACTGGCCACTTTGAAAGGATTAGGAGGAGGCACGCATAGAAGCAAGACTAGTTAAGAAGCCTACAGTAGTTGTAGTTTAAGTGAAGTATTATGGGGATGGATTAGAAAGGTAATGGTCACAGTAGACAGAAGTGATGATTGAAGGTATGTTTTAAAGATAGCAGAAGGCTTGCTGATGGATTGCATGTGGCAAGTGAGAGAAAAGATTGAGTCAAGGATGACCAGACGGCTTCTGGCTTTAGTAGTATGGCTAGTGAGGCCACTGACTTAGAGAGGGGAGTTTGAGGGAGGAACAGATTGGGAGTTGGAGGCTGAGGGAGGAGCAGAAGTAGGTTGGGGTGGAGAGGCAGGAAGAAAAATTTAATTTCAGAAAAGTTAAATTTGAAATATGGAAAGAGTGGTTCATGTAGGAATTTGAATATAGAAGCTTGAACGACAGAGGAAAGTCTGGGCTGAAGATACACATACAGAAAATTTAAAGCCAGGGGAATGAATGACATCACCTCTATCCACATTCCTCTGTCCCCACACCCCCAGCCCCCAAAGGGAAAGCCTGTATGTTTTGATACTGATTTTGTATACACGGATACCCTAGGACTGAAATGGAATGGGGTGTGGTGAACAGCACAAGTTAGCTCCTTTTGATATAACAGTGATGATGGGAAAGTCTGAGAAAAATAGCCAAGCCATTTGAATCAATCCTTAGCAGGACCTAAATTCCTAGTAAGTTCCAAAATTTACCTGGCCTTAAAATAATTTGTATTTTAAAAAGGAAAGACACATACTGTATGATATCACTTATATGTACAATCTAAAAAATATAACTCATGAATAAAATAAAAAAGAAGTAGACTCACAGATATAGAGTACAAATTAGTGGTTGCCAGTGGGAACAGAAAGAGGAGGAGCAATATAGAAATGGGGCAAAACCCATTATTGTGGGATTATATGAAATCATGTGTGTGAAACTTCTGAAGGCTGTAAAGCACTAAAGAATTGGAAGAATATTTCATTCAATAAAAATTGAATTAAATTGTTCAAAAAGTAAAAAATAAATAAAATTTGACTTCAAAATAAATAAATAAAAATTTAAAAGAAAGACTGAAAATTTTGGTTTAACCTATTTTAGGTTAGATCAGAATCTGGAGGGATGCTGAAACAGGAATCTACACCTTGAATATGACCTATGAGAAAATCAGCCACTGAAGAGATGGAATAGAGCCTTTATCTACTGAGTTGAGTTAGTAAGAGAATCTGAGCCCTTTAGCTGGACCAGAGAGTATGATAGAGGGTCCTGGGTACTTTGAAACCCAGAAGTTCTAAACATCATTATGCATTCAGATGTTTAATCATCTATTAATAACTCTTCCAAGGAAAAGGAGCTTGTAAAGGAAGCAAGTAGCCAGCTCATTCAGCAATTTGATCATCATACATCACGGTAACTTTTCAAAATGAAACAGAATAAACTAAATGAAAGCAGGGATGTATTTCCCTTGTGCCAATAGGGAAATTTGAGACTACATAAAAAGTGTCACAAATCTGATTTTATTAGTTGACTTCCATATTGACTCTTCTTCCAAATAGTTTGAGAAGCACTATCTTCAGGATTCTGTAGCTATACTTTGGCTCAGAAATGTTTTTGAAAGAGTTTAAATATTGCCTTGATCTTTAGGGCTGTCATTACTAACACATACCAAAAAAAAAAAAAAAACAAGTGTTTTTTTTAAAACAAATTTTGTAAGCTATGGTATCAGCATCCTTATCCCATTTTCTAACCAAAAGAAAAAAAGATTAGAATTTTAATGTTTGTTGCTTGGCCCCAAATTGATTTTTATATTTGCTTGGTGTGATAACCATTAAATATGATACACTGGTCAGAAGTTAATTTCCACATATACTTAATTTGTGAAAACTAAGAACAAATTAGATTTGAGAAATCTAGTGGGTTTGCTGAATTTCTGTTTGGTTCCTACCTTTATCATCTCTGTATGAACAAGTCCATGGCACAGCCAGTTCCTGCATTTTAACAACCACATATGGATTCATTCAACATTCATCCACCTGACATTTTCATCTAGCTGTCAGAACTATGATAAAGTCCAACGCTAACAGTCTGGTGTTCATGTCCCTTGTAACAGAGAAGAAAATACATTTTTTCTGGCCCCAAATATTGCTTTATTTCCAGTAGCCATATGGCTTATCTTTTCTTCCAAAATATATGTCTTAAAACAGTCATCTACATATCTTCAACTCAGTGGACAGCACAATTATAGAATTTCTATATTATTTTTAGAACAGTTATTTTGTCATGGAAAGTAACAATTCTTCAAAGAAGAGGGGGCAATGCACATCTTCCTAACTCCCATTACACTTTTCCCTATTTCCAGTTTTCATCCTAATTTCTGTTGAATGAACCAGTTAAAATCTCACCACCATTATGTAATGCTTAAATCTTATTTACAATACATTATTAATCATTATAAGATATTTGTTTGACTTGCAAGTTTAAAGTGACAAAAATGGATATATAATTCTTGGCTGAAATCACAGACTCTAGAAATAGACTTCACAGCAAAGACATCTGAGTTCAAATATCAGAATCTACAAGTTATCTGTAACAATGCTGAAATATTGTCCTTTGTGGGGGTGCGGTGGGGGTGGAGAGAAGTTGAAGAGAAAACTACCCCTAGTTTTCCTGGGACTATTCTAACAGGTATTGAAAAGTAAGGCAGAAAATAAGTTTTAGACTTCTCTTCTTGCTTCTAAAATGAACATCTCCAAAGTCTTTAGAAAATTCTTTAATTAAACTTCTTGATCAAAAGCAGAATAACCATTTAGAAGATCCAAAAATTTAAGTTCTTTTTTACTTTATATTGAGTTTTGAAAATGAGTGTTAACATTTAAGTCATGAAGTATTCATCTTATATGTAAAAATACCTCTTAGACAATTTTAAACTCTCTACTGATAGCTTAAAAAAGCAGAACACCAGTACAGGAGTGACACACTTTCATTTATCTTAATGAATTGTAAATTTTAGATTGAGGTAATCGTCAAGGTAGAGTTTTATATATGTGTGCATGAGATACAACTGCCTAACATATTATAGAGCATAAATTATTAAGAACATCCTCACTAAGAAAAATGAAGTTATGAGCCAATCAAAACTTGAAGTCATTTTAGCCATTAATTTGTAGTTGGATGTGATGATTGAAAAAAACCCACACATAAAGAGAAGTGGATCAGCCTCTTAAGGGTCAGGGGTATAGAATGGTTTACAAAGACAGCTATGTTTCTGAGGATACTTATGCATAGATGTCTTCTTGTAGAAAAGCAAATATACCTAAATTTTGAAACCGCAATAGTCCTTGAAATCTCAAGGTTTCTTTGATTCAAATAAAATCATCTGAGCATATAATTTTGTGGGAGTATTAAACTGACTAACCTCAAGTAAAATGAAGTGATTTCATGCCTTATACTTTAACAACTTGTTTCAGAATATTTATAGACTATTATTTTCTAAAACAGAAGAAAAACTGTCATTTTAAAGTATCAATCAGTTAATTAAGAAAAATATAGATATGTTATTGGCTCACATTGTTACTGGTCCTCATCAAGATAAAGATATAGTGTTGATGTATACATTTTATGAATAAAATTAATGTGGATTTCTGCTTCTAGTGCTGTGGCTGTCTAGAAAGTAAGAGCCCTTTTTCAAGAAAACAACTCAAGGATGCCTAATGAGCAGTTCTGATTGCATGACTAGGTTCACAGGGTGTACTTGCTCTCCCTGCCCACAAAAATGTCCATTAAAAACGGATCAGTGAGCAGACCATGCATCCAAGGGGCTTGATGATCTTATGAGCAATATTGATATCAACATCATGGTAGAAAGACTGAACATTAGATCAGTATCATAGTGCCGGAGCTGTTTCTAAAAACCCTAGGTGACGCCAGAGACACTAGAAGGGTGACAAAATTGTTTGGAAGTTGGTCTTGCCTCCCAGCTCATAGTAAAAGTGAATATAAATTTTCTGTAGAGGAAAACATCCACTATTTAATAAGGTTTGTCTTATATTAAAAACAACCAAATATGAGCATACAACTTGAAATGTTCAAAAACAAGAAAATAACTATCATCTATAAAAGCCAGCATAAGTAACAAGAACAAAAGTAAATTCCCAAAGATTGTATTCAGACAAAACTAATCTACGGTAGAAGTCAGGTTAGTGGTTTGATTGTAGTGATTGGTAGAGGACAGTAAGAGGATTTCTTAAATGGTAGTTAAGATATTTTTCCCTAAACTGTGCTAATTATACAGGTGGTTCACTTTGGGAGAAAACATTGTGTTATACACCTATTATTAGTACACTTTTCCCCATGAATGTTAATCTTCAATTAAGAAATTTACTTTTAAAAAGTAATAAACATGCAAACTGTGAAGACCAATCACTAACAATGTTCTTAAGGTAAAATTGATATGCTAAGAGAGGAAGTAAAATGAAATCATAGAAAACAATTAAAACCACAGAAGACAGAGAAATAGGGGAGAAAAAAACAACAGATACAATCAATAAAGATACATGATAGATATTTATTCAATCATATCAGTATAATCACTTTAAATGTGAATGGTCTAAATATGCCAGTTAAAAGACAAAGAAGTCAGATTGGATAACAAAATAAGACTCAACCATATGTTGTCTACAAGAAACTGATTTATACAGACATAGAAAACAAATTTATGTTTACCAAGGAGGATAGTGGGGGACAGGGGGAGATAAATTAGGAATTTGGGAAGAACATATATACATTACTATATATAAAATAGATAAACAACAAGGACCTCCTGTATAAAACAGGGACATATATTTGATATCTTATAATAACCTATAATGGAAAAGAACCTGAAAAAATATATACACACACGTGTATACATAGATATATCTATATATACATATATAAAGTGACTCACTTTATATTAGTATTCATTACACCTGAAACTAACACATATAAACATATAACTATAAACTATACCTTAATTTTAAGAATGGTTATAAAAAAAGAAAGAAATTGAACTTAAATATAATTCATATAGATGAAAAGTAAAGGAATGGAGAAGTATATACCATCTTAACATAATTGGGGGGGAAAGCTGATATATACTAAATTCAAACAAGCAGATTTTGGAATGATAAAAATCATCAAGGATAAAGAGATGCATATATTACGATAAAGTGATAAATTCTCTGACTACATACAACAATGCTTAATATGCATACACCTAGTATCAAAATATGTCATACAAAAAACTGATAGGATTGAAAGGATAAATAAATGCACTGTTACAGCTACAACTTCAACATCTCACTGCCAGGATTGATAGATAAAGTGGGCATAAAATCAGTGAAGATATAGATGACCTAAACAGCATTATAAATCACCTTGATCTAAGTGACATTTATAGAATAGTCCATCTAACAGCACATTCTTCTCAAATTCACATGGAACAGTAATCGAAGTACACCACATTCTGGATCAAACAATAAAATTTACAAATTTATAAGAAGATAAATAATACAAAGAATATCTTCAGACCATACGGAGTTAAATTAGAAATCAAAAACAGAAATATAGCCAGAAAAATCCCTAAAATTTGGAGATTAAATGAAATAAATAACACATGAGTTAAAGAAAAAACATTCGGGAGAAAAAAATCATACATTTTTAGCTAAATGAAAATACATCTTATCAGAATTTATGGGATGCAGCAAAATAATGCACAGAATGAAACTATAACATTAAATACATATTTTAGAAAATAAAAATATAAAAGGAGTAGTTTATCTTCACCTTAGAAAACTAAAAGAGAAGAGTCAATTAAGCCAAACAATAGGAGGAAAGGCCATAATTGAGTAGAAACTAATGACATATAAAAAAAGAACAGAAAAATCAACAAAATCTGTTTTAGACGATATAATAAAAACAATATACTTCTAGCAGACTTACCAAGAAAAATAGAAAGAAGACACAAACTACATAATTCAAAAATGAAAGAGAAGCATTACTACTTAGCATATGGACATTAAAAAGATAATAAGGAAATACTATGAACAACCCTATGTCCATACATTTGATAATGTACACAAGGAAAAATGGAGACTCTAAATAGACCTATATCTATTAGAGAAATTGAATCAATATTTAATCACCTTCCAAAAGAGAAGGCATGAGGCCTCGATGGTTTTACTGGTAAATTTTACTGAATTCTATTATTTAAAGAGAAGTAATCCCAACTCTACAATCTCTTCTAAAAACTAGAAGCAGAGGAAATAGTTCCAAACTTGCTCTATACGCCCATCACTACCTTAAGACCAAAACTAGATAAAGACATCTCAAGGAAGAAAAACTGTGGACCAATATAGCTCATGAACATGGTTGTAAATATTATGAATACAATGCTGTATGTTACAAGTCAGATACAACGATCTATTAAAAAGTAATTATACACCTGGACCAAGTGGGATTTATTCCAGACATAGAACGTTGCTTCAACATTTGAAAGTCAATCATAGTTATCCACATCAAGAGGTCAAAGAAACAGAGTACTGTTGATTATATCAACTTAATATCCCTTGAACCGACTGACCATATTCTTATGATACCGTATCAATTGGCACAGAAAAACATTTGACAAAAATCCAACAGCCATTCATTATAAAAACTCTCAGCCAACTTGGCCTAAAGGGAACTTTCTCAGCTTGATAAAGAACATCTATAACCTTCCTAAAGCTAACACCACACTTAATGGTGAGAATTCTCTCCAAGTTGTAGAATTAGGCAAGAATGTCTTATCTTAGCACTCCTATTCAATAAAGTATTATGAGTCTTCCCTAATGCAGTAAGAATTTTCAAAAAGGAAAAGAAGATATGAGGTATACAAGTTGGGAAGAAAAAAATAAAGCTATTTATTTTTTTCCACAGATGGCCTGGTTGTCTTTGTAGAAAACCATAAATAATCTACAAATCAAAACTCCTGGAGCAAATGACCAATTACAGCAAAATTGCACGATGTAAGGTCAATATACAAAAGCCAATTGTGTCTATAAAGCAGCAATGAACAGTTCTAATTTGAAATTTTTAAATGCCATTTATAATAGCACCAAAAACCTGTGAAATACTGAGGTAAACATCTAATATGTATACATATATATGTATGTATACATACATAGGATAAATATGCAGAAAAGGATAAAATTCTGAGTTATTTTGTAGAAGTGAATGAATTGATTTTAAAATATATATAGAAAGGCAAAAGACCTAAAGTATCCAGTAGTATATGAAGGAGAACAAAGTTGTAGGAAACACAAGACTTAATTTCAATACGTACTATAAAGCCACAGTAATCAAGACACTGGTATTGGCAATAGAATAGAATATATAGATCAATAGAACATAATAGATCCACCAGAAATGCACCCAAGCAAATAGACTGACAATAAAGCAAAGGCCATTTAATGGAGAAAAGATTTCTTTTCAACAAATGGTGCTGGAATAATTGGACATTCATAAGTGAGAAAAAATCACCTAGACACAGAATTTATATGTCACATAAAAATTAACACAAAAATATCAAAGAACTTTGTGTAATATCTAAAACTATAAAAATTGTAGGAAAAATACAGAAAATCTATATTTTTTCATTAGAATAGCAAGTTTTTAGAAACAAGACCAAAAGCACAGACCAAGAAAAAAAATAGTTTGGAATTTCCTAGAAATTAAAACTTCTGTGAAAAACACTGTTAAGAGAATGGGAAGATAATACACCTATTTGAAGAAAATATTTGCAAAACATATATCTGATGAAGGACTTGTATTCAAAGTATACAAAGAATTCTTAAAACTCAACAATAAGAAAACAATCTGATTGTCAAAATGGACCAAAAATCTAAACACCCAAGAAGGCAAACCTGTGGCAAATACATATATGAAAAGATGCTCAGCATCATTTTTCATTAGTGCATTTTAAATGGAAACAGTAAGGTTTCGCTACATACCTATTAGAATGACTAAATTGAAAAACAAATCTAACAACATCAAATGCTAGCAAGGAACTCTCATTCATTGCTGGTGGGTTTTCAAAATGATTCAATACTTTTAAAGACAGTTTGGCACTTTCTTACAGAGCAAAACATAGATTTGCCATAAAATCCAACAATTGCAATTTTAAGTTTCTACCCAACGAATCTTATAATCTATGCCCACACAAAACACTATTTGTGAATGTTTAAGCCAGCTTTATCACCCCTAAACAGGAAGCAACCAAGAAGACTTCAACAGATGTTGGATTAATATACCATAGTATATCTGTACAATGAAAACCTGTTGAGAAATAAAACAGATGAACTATCATTTCATTTTATAAATGAACATTCACAGAATGGAATATTGCTCAGAAATAAAGAGAAATAAATAAAAAGACAAATACTAAATGTATTCCCACATTCCTTAGAGAAAGTCAGTCTGGAAAGCTTGTAGACTGTCTCTTCCTGATTATATGATATTCTAGAACAGGCAAAACTATGGAGACAGTAATACAATCAGTGGCTTCCTGGTGTTTGGAGCAGGGATGATTTGAATAACCAAGCTGGGTTTAGAAAAGGCAGAACCACCAGAGATCAAATTGCCAACATTCATTGGGTTATGGAGAAAGCAAGGGAATTCCAAACAAACATCTATTTTTGCTTCATTGACTGTGCTAAATAAAGCCTTTGACTGTATGGATCACAACAAACTGTGGAAAATTCTTAATGAGATGGGAGTACCAGACCACCTTACCTGTCTCCTGAGAAACCTACATGCAAGTCAAGAAGCAACAGTTAGAATCAGACATAGAACAACTGACTGGTTCAAAATTTGGAAAGAAGTACAACAAAGCTGTGTATTGTCACCCTGCTAAGTTACCTTCTAGGTAGGTAGAATACATCATGTGAGATGCCAAGTTGGATGAATCACAAGATGGAATCAAGATTGCCAGGAGAAATCTCAATAACCTCAGATATACAGATGATACCACTCTAAGGGCAGAAAGTGAAGAGGAACCAAAGAGCTTCTTGATGAGGGTGAAAGAGAGAGTGAAGAAGCTGGCTTGAAACTCAGCATTCAAAAAACTAAGATTATGGCATTCAGTACCATCACTTCATGGCAAATAGAAGACGAACAACTGGAAGCAGTGACAGATTTTATTTTCTTGGCCTCCAAAATCACTGTGGATGGTGATTGCAGCCATGAAGTTTAAGACTGCTTTCTCCTTGAAAGGAAAGCTATGACAAACCTAGACAGCATATTAGAAAGCAGAAGCAATCACTTTGCCAACAAATGTCCCTATAGTCAAAGCTATGGTTTTTCCAGTAGTCACGTATGGATGTGCGAAGTTAGACAATAAAGAAAGATGAGCACTGAAGAACTGATGCCTTCAAACTGTGATGCTGGAGAAGACTCTTGAGAATCCCTGGACTGTAAGGAGATCAAACCAGTCAATCCTAAAGGAAATCAACCCTGAATATTCACTGGAAGTACTGATGCTGAAGCTGAAGCTTCAGTACTTTGGCCACCTGACTCAAAGAACGGACTCATTGGAAAAGACCCTGGTGATGGGAAAGATCAAGGACAGAGGGAGAGGGGGATTACAGAGGAGAAGATGGTTAGACAGCATCATCGACTCAATGGACATGAGTTTGAGCAAACTCCGGGAAATAGTGAAGGACAGGGAAGCCTGGCATGCTGTAGTCCATAGGATTGCAAACAGTCAGACATGACTGAGCAACTGAAAGACAACAATATCTAACTATATACACTAGGAATAGTGGATATGTAATGAGACATTAATCGTACAATTCTGAATTATTATCTAGACCAGTTTATTGAAGTGTGATCCTGGGAAGAGCAGTGTCAGCCTGACCTGGAAAATTTTTAGAAATATACATCCTTAAACCCCACTCAGATCTACTGGCACAGAAACTCAAGAGGGTAGATAGAGCCTAAGACTCATTTTAACAAGCCCTCAAGGTATTTCTGGTGCTATCTCAGATGTGAAAAATCACTGATCAACACTAAATTGTGATTGCGATTGCAAGTGAGGTATAGTTATAATTTTCTAATTAAATTGTCTGTTTAGTTTTATATATGTTGTAAAAAAAAAAGTTACTCAATTAGTCACTATTTATGTGATTCTATTACTCTAGAGATTATCTCAAGCAGATGCAAAATGAGTTCCTAAAATCATACAAGGTTTGAATGTGTGAAAATAGATGGCAAATTTACAAATTTTTTTTCTTATTGTGATTGAAAGAAAACGTTCCACTTTTTTAATTAAAATATTTTAAAATACTTAAGCTTTTGATTATGAAATAACTTCATACTTGCAAAAGCAGTAAAAAGGATTTCAATATACCCTTCATTCAGCTACTCCAACAGTAAACACTTAACTACAGTGTAATGATCATATCTGGGAAATTGAAAACATCTTTAAATAATCAGGAAACCTTACTCAGATTTCACCAGTTGTCCCATTAGATCCTTCTATAAATCCAAGATCTAACTAAGAATTATGCATTGCATTTAGTTGCCGTGTCTCAATCTCCTCTAATTTTAGACTGTTCTTTGTTTCTTAAGACCTTGAAACTTTTGAAGCATGTGCTATGCTAAGTCATTCCTGTAGTGTCTAACTCTCTGAGACCCTATGGACCGTAGCCTTCTGGCTCCTCTGTCCACTGGATTCTCCAGACAAGAAAACTGGAGTGGGTTGCCATGCCCTCCTCCAGGGGATCTTTCCAAACCAAGGATCAAATTTGCATCTCTTACATCTCCTGCATTTGGCAGATGGGTTCTTTACCACTAACGCCACCTGGGAAGTCTTTTGAAGCATGTAGGTCAGTCAGTTATTTCGTGTATATCCTTCAATTTATGTTTGTCTCATATTTTCTTGTGTATAAATTCAAGCTATTCATTTCTGATAAGAATACTATTAAAAATAATAATATGCCCTTCTCAGCGCTTTGCATCAGTATGTTGTTACTGGTGCTGTTATCTTTGATCAGTTGGTTAAGCTGATGCTTACCAGGTTTATTCATGTAAAGTTACTATTTTTACCTTTATAATTAACATTATATTAATATAATTAATTAATTAATTGTATGAGGAAAATACTTTGAAAATATTATGAAATAAAATACTTATGAAAAATATTTTGTTTCTCATACTTTTCCCATTAATTTTAAGACCCACTGATGATTCTTGCCTGGAACAATTACTACTGTGATATTCGCCAAATGGTGTTTTTTTAAAAATCCCATCATTTTTCTTTGTTAACTGGAGTTCTACTATAATGAAGGGCTATCCCTTACCTCCTTCTCTTTTTGTATTCAATAATACATTCACGCCAGTATAAGCTCATAAAATTTTGCTCTGTGGAGTATACTCCATCACTATCACCATTTCATTCATTGCTCAAATTGACCAGATGCAGTACTGGGAACTACAAGTTGGCTCCAGTATCCTTTCAACATGTTATTATCTTTTGGACACTTGCACACATTACATACATATTATTCCAGGCTCATTTTGTACTCTCCCTGTCCCAACCTGGAGTCAGTATTTGTCCAAAAAGCATGAATTCTTTAAAGAATGATACTGAGAAACTGAAGTCTGGATATGAGTTGTGTTCATTGCTACTAGGTTATCTTTGCTTCTAGGTATTCTCAAAGGAGAGAGTGTACACACCTAAATGCATCTAGTCTATTTTTCTATCAATCTATTTAATAAATATCAAATCATACTTAATAGTGATTCCCCCACTTCCAATCTAACACTACGTGGTTCATTTTAACTATACCCTCTTCCTAATTTGTAACTACTTTCTGTGTGGAAAAAAAATTAATTTGGCTTTCATTATTCACCATATACTTATTTCTCACTCCCAGAATACACATAAAATAATTTCAGAATTGCTAACATATACCTCTGTCGAAAATAAATTACAGTCTAGAATATTTGTGTTCAGTACATTTTAGAACATTCTGTAAAGGCCTTAATGTTTTACACCTAGGCAGTTACATATTTTCAAAACTTCATATCTCTAAGATAGTTGAATATCTTCGGCTCAATAAGAATCAATCCAGGTATAAAATTTTCCTTTTTTTATAAACAGCAAGTCCCTACCGTATAGCACAGGGAGCTATATTCAATATCCTAGGATAAACCATAATAGAAAAGAATATAAAATGAATATATATATATATATATATAAAACTGTGTTACTTTGCTGAACAGCAAAATTAATACAAAGTTGTAAATCAATTATATTTAAAAAAATAAAAATTTCCACTTTTAGCACCTGTTTCAACTATAAATACATATCCTACACTTCTCATATTATTAAATATTTTTAAGTTTTTTCTATTTTATCCCTCATTTTCATTTAGAAAAAAAGAACAAATTATATAGCATATAAGCCCCACCAAGGCAGCGATTTTGTTTTTTGGTCCTTTATTTTCTTTTTCTACTATAGTTCTAATGCCTGGAAAAGAATCTGATGTCTAGTAACAACTCAGCAAAAATTGGTTGACCAGAATTTTCAAACAATTACACAATCACTTGTATAACAACAGCAGTTCTGCCAGAAGTAAGCGGCTGGTGAGCCAAGCAATCACCACTAGGTGACAGTATAAAACATTCATCCATTAACTAACACACTGAAGTTCAAAATGGGCCCATGAAAACAGACTTGGGATGGCACTATGGGATACACCCAGCCGGACTTTGGAAAATCTAGTGGTACTTGTTATAAGAAAGCATTAACCCAAGTGTACAAGCCTACTCAGTGCTCATCTGTGACGATAGGATGAACATTTTAGGAATAGTATTGCTATGAGAAAAAATAAATGGTTTGGGCCTTAGAGAGCTTTGTCTTTAGCACTGATGGACAGAAGACGTGTAACAGGAAAAGAGAATAACAGGGAAGCTGCTCAAGTCACAGGGACAGTATTGAGATACGCTTTAACCAAGGATAATTCAAGGGTTCTGTTGTTGAATGGAAGGGTAAGCCATGGCCAAGTTGAACAGTAAAGTAATATGTAAGGAATACTGGTACTTTTTTTTTCTGTTTCTAAGAAACGAGGATACTGAAATGAGTGCTTATCTAGTGTCACACAGCTATTCTGATTCTAGAATTGCTGATTTGTGATACTACTTCAACCATCTCTTGCTCCTAAATTCTTAATAAATATTGAATTTGAAATGCTGCCCTAAAATTGCCCAAATATTGGACTCTTTGAAACTCCTGAGAAAATCAGACCAGCAGCTAATTTTGTAGTGGCTCAGTTGGTAAACTATCTGCTGGCAATGCAGGAGACCCAGGTTCAATTTCCTGGGATGGGAAGATCCCCTAGAGAAGGGCATGGCGAGCCTCTCTGGTATTCTTGCCTGGAGAATTGCATGGACAGAGGAGTCTGGCAGGTCACAGTCCATAAGATCACAAAGAGTTGGACACGACTGAGCAACTAACACTTTCAATTTCAAGATTAATTTTTAAGTTATTTTTGCTTAATAACTTTGTTTTATATTATTTAAATTATAATACGTGGATTTCACTCTCAGCTCTTAATAAGAGTTCTTACAGCTGGTAACTCTTTTAATGAGAAATTACAAACATGAGGGTGAAACTAGAATATTCATTCACCTCAAAGTGCCTCTTCTTTAGTGGAAACACAGAATCTATTTGGATAAAGTGTGTTTGACCAAGAACTTAAATTTCCAGATATTCCAAGAGAGATGATTTCAAAGCTATAGGCAATGCCTTTTCTTTGAAAGTTTCAAATGCATCTGCTGAATTATAAAGAAAAAAAAGTTAATAAAACATAAAATATATTTCTAAGGTTTACTATGATCTATTAGTTTCTCCTAGATGAGAATTGATTGCCTTAAGAAAGTTAATTACTTACAAATTAAATATTATTTTAATTAAACATTTCTGAGAGTCAAAGATCAATTGGCAAGTAAGATCTGAAGTAGAAAATAATAAGTTGATCAATACTTTAGGTCTTTTAAAATCTCAGTGTGTTTTTCTAAACTATTTTTTTGTTAATATCAGTAAGGTTATTTGTGTCAGAAAAGATCAGGTATGCATATAGAATTTTAAAGAATATTTGAATATAAAGTAAATAACCAATAAGAACATATTACATATAGTCTAGGGAACTCTACTCAACACTCTGTGATCACCTACATGAGGAAATAATCTACAAAGCAATGAAAGTTTTGTATGAATGAAACTTTGCTATGCTCCTGAAATTAACACAACACTGTAAATCAACTATACTCCAACAACAAAAACAATCTTTTAAGAAATAAAGACAAAATAGCTTAAATTAAAAAACAACCAAGCAAACAAACAAAATTAGGGCCAACTCAGAACTGTGGTTGTGTCTTTTTTTTGTTGTTGTTATGTGGTTGTGTCTTTAGGTATTACTCTACTACATGTTCCCAGCTGTCTCTGTATGAAATTACCAAATTCTCTGCTAAATGTGTGAGGTTCAAATATTCTTTTTTATATGAATTTGATTTATTGGACCAATTAAGGACACTTTACTGTATAGTTTTATTATTTTTGTGCAGCGAGCTCTCAAAGAGAAGATAAGGATGACTTAGTTTTACTGAAAGGAGTTCTGGCTTGGGGTCTCCCCTGGTGGTTCAGTTGGTAAAGAATCTGCCTGCAGCACAGGAGACCGCCTGCAGTGCAGGAGAGACCTGGGTTCAGTCCCTGGGTCTGGAAGATCCTCTGGAGAAGGAAATGGCAACCTGCTCCAGTATTCTTGCCTGGAAAATCCCATGGACAGAGGAGCCTGGTGAGCTACACTCCATGAGGTCACAAGAGTCGGACACAATTTAGGGACCAAACCACAATTACTGTCCTAAATCTGTTTGCTTGTTGTTTTTGTTTTTCTTTTTAAAAAGAAATTTATTGGAGTATAGTTTATTTATAGTGTTGTGTTAATTTCAGGTGTATAGCAAAGTGAATTAGTTATGCATATACATATATCCACTTTTACATTTGGTTTTGGAGTCAGGGTGATTTGGGCCTCATAGAATGAGTTTGGAAGTGTTACTTCCTCTGCAATTTTTTGGAATAGGGTAACTTTCTGGCTAAACATAATAATATTATGTAATTTGGCGATCTTTAATACTTATAAAGAATAGTACATATACTAATGAAATGTGATAAATGGAAACATACAGTTATTAGAAGGTTAAGATAAGCTGATTGTAAATACATGCTTGTAATGTACATCATGTAATCTATAACATAGTTATAACATTCTAATAAACTAAAATATAAATTATGTAAGCATTAACAATGCTTTGTGAAAAGATCAGTTCACACACTGCATTTTGAAAATTTACTTTCTGAAGGGTGTAGCAAATTACTGAAAGTAACTGAATGAATTATTAACGTATATCATTTACCAATAACAAATTAAAATTAGATATATACCTATTATGTGATACAGGTCTATCTTGAAGTGCACATCCAGAAAAACCATCCAAAGTAACTGAGCAACCAAAAAGTATAGATTTTTAAAAAACATTACCAAACCTTTACCTAGCTATACCCACTGTTTATTTCCCAGTTCAGTTCAGTCACTGAGTCGTGTCAGACTCTTTGCAACCCCATGGACTGTAGCATGCCAGGCTTCCCTGTCCATCACCAACTCCTGGAGCTTGTTCAAACTCATGTCCACCCATCAAGTCAGTGATGCCCTTCTCCTCCCGCCTTTAAACTTTCCCAGCATCAGGGTCTTCTCGAATGAGTCAGTTCTTCACATCAGGTGTCCAAAGTACTGGAGCTCCACCTTCAGCTTCAATCCTTCCAATGAACATTCAGGACTGATTTTCTTTATGATTGAATGGTTGGATCTCCTTGCAGTCCAAGGGACTCTTAAGAGTCTTCTCCAACACCACAGTTCAAAAGCATCAATTCTTCAGCGCTCAGCTTTCTTTATAGTCCAACTCTAACAACCATACATGACTACTGAAAAACCTATAGCTTTGATTAGATGGGCCTCTGTTGGCGAAGTAATGTCTATGCTTTTTAATATGTTGTCTAGGTTGGTCAGAGCTTTTCTTCCAAGAAGCAAGCATCTTTTAATTTCATGGCTACAGTCATCATCTGCAGTGATTTTGGAGCCCCAAAAAATAAAGTCAGCCACTGTTCCCAACTGTTTCCCCATCTATTTGCCATGAAGTGATGGGACCGGATGCCATGATCTTTGTTTTCTGAATGTTGAGTTTTAAGCCAACTTTTTCACCATCCTCTTTCACTTTCATCAAGAGGCTCTTTAGTTCTTTGCTTTCTGCCATAAAGGTGGTGTCATCTGCATATCTGAGATTATTGGTATTTCTCCTGGCAATCTTGATTCCAGCTTGTGCTTCATCCAGCCTGGCATTTCACATGATGTACTCTGGATTTAAGTTAAATAAGCAGATGACAATATATAGCCTTGATGTACTCCTTTCCCAATTTCAAACCAGTCTGTTGTTCCATGTCCAGTTCCAACTGTTGCTTCTTGGCCTGCATACAGATTTCTCAGGAGACAGGTCAGGTGACCTGGTATTCCCACCTCTTGAAGAATTTTCCAGTTTGTTGTGGTCCACACAGTCAAAGGCTTTGATGAAGTCAATAAAGCAGATGTAGATATTTTTCTGTAACTCTCTTGCTTTTTCTATGGTCCAGTGGATGTTGGCAATTTGATCTCTGGTTCTTCTGCCTTTTCGAAATCCAGCTTGAACATCTGAAAATTCATGGTTCACGTACTGTTGAAGCCTGGCCTGGAGAATTTTGAGCATCACTGTGCTAGCGTGTGAGAGGAGTACAATTTTGTGGCACTTTGAACTTTCTTTGGGATTGCCTTTCTTTGGGATTGGAATGAAAACTGACCTTTTCCAGTCCTGTGGCCACAGCTGAGTTTTCCAAATTTGTTGGCATATTGACTGCAGCACTTTAACAGCATCATCTTTTAGGATTTGATGCTCAAATTCCAGCTCAACTGAAATTCCATCACTTCCACTAGCTTTGTTCGTAGTGATGCTTTCTAAAACCCATTTGACTTCACATTCCAGGATGTCTGGCTCTAGGTGAGTGATCATACATACTATTGTGATTATCTGGGTCATGAAAATATTTTTTGTATAGTTGTTCTGTGTATTCTTGCCACATTTTTTTTCTAAAATATATTTTTAGCCCTTTTTAAAATTTTGATTCAAAATTCATGCATCTTGGATTGCCCTGGTGGTACCATGAATAAGAATCTGCCTGCCAGTGCATGGATCCAGATCCCTGGTCTGTGAAGATCACACATGCTGTGAATTGGCTTATCTCAGGTGCCAAAACTACTGAGCCCACAAGCCACAATTACTGAACCCACATGCCCTAGAGCCAGCAAGTCTCAACTACTGTGCTTGCATGCTCCAGCTACTGAAGCCCGTGCACCTAGATCCTATGCTCAGCAACAAGAGAAGTCACCACAATGAGAAGCCCTGTGCACCACAACTAGAGAGTAGTTCAACTCCCCCAAGCCCGCTCACCCCCAACTCCGGCTCACTGCAACTAGATAAAGCCCATGCAAAGAACACCACCAAAAAGAAAAAAGTTCATGCTTCCTACCTTTTTTTTCCCCCCTAAATCATCTGACATTTTGCAGAGACTTAGCTAGCATAAACAAGGGTCTACATTTTGAGATCCACCTTTCCCTCATGGTATCATTTTTCTTGTTTTTCTAATTCTCTGTCTTTCTTACAATTAGAAAGTTAAATGTCAAGACTTGACCTGATTCAGGTGTAGCACTCTGGGCAAAAATACTTGGTACGTCCTGTGATATATCATCATATATCAGTCATATGGCCCACTGTTAATGTGACTACTTTCCATCACATGGTCAAAATGTTGACTCCCAGATCTCTCTACTGTCAAGGATTTTGTTTTCCTGCCTATTGAAATTGGCAAGTGGTGTTTTAGTGTGACACTTTGATCTCAACATTTCCCCTAATGATTTTAGTCTCTAGTGATGATCCTTTACTGAACTATTTTACTTAGGGTTATAAAAATGTCATTTTTGAATTCTATCATTTCATCTTCTTTTTTAATTAGCATTTTTAAACATCTGTATAAAAAAAAAAAAGAGAGAGCACTTTATCTCATGACCACAGGCTGAACTTCACTTCCTCCAAGAGTTATGCTAAATGCCTAACTTTGCCTTTAATTACGAACTTCAGGGATCAGTTAATAATCTCATTGGTAGCATGTCTCTCACATTCTGACACCACAGATTTTTTATACTAAGTGGTTACAGTCAATTATAGTCATTATTCTTTTTGATGCTTAAACTGTTCCAAAACTAGTTCCTGGGTCCTTGTGACATGTCTCCCTTCTTTGAGAGCTTGCTTGTTTTCTGGCACAAGAAGATGTAGCAGGCTCACTGTGTACTTTCCCTAAACTAGGCCTAAAAGAGCAGTCATTTCTCCAAAATAGCATTTAGGAACCACAATCTAGTCACAGGTGTACACATCAGATATTTTTAAAATAATATTTAAATGCATGACTGAGCTGGCACAGACATATGAGCTTTTGGAGACATCTACAGAGGTGAGAACATGATGTTGACATATAGTTTTGGCTTTCATGAGCCACAGGCATGGGGAACAATTAAAATTACTGGTAGGGAGCACTCAAAAGGAAGGTTGAAACAGAAATCCCCACATAGAATTTGGGATGCTGAAAGGCAGTGCACTCTGTGCTGAAAGGGGGGAAAAAATATTATAGTGGAGCATGGTAGGATATTTGCCTAATTTGACCATTAATCTATATAGAGTTGAAAAGAAAATTTCTCCAAGAAACTTCCCAAATATAAGTGAATCTTTATCTAAGATTGGGAATGAAATTACCTAATGCTAGCTATCTGGTCTACAAAATCCATAAGCCACATATTAAGTGATTCTTGGTCATTAGTGTCTATATTCACCTGCAGAAACCAGAAAGAAATCTTCTCTGGAGGGGAGACTTTTAAACCTCATCCTCACAAAATTCCCACAAACAGGAAAATAACTACCATCAGAGAGAGACAGAATTAGTAGCGAAAAAAATTTTTAAACCTGCAGAATAATATACCAAAGATGGCAAATGTTGATATTATCAGGCAAGGAATATAAAACAAGTAGGTTTAAAGAAAAAAAAAAAATGGCAAGAATATGATTACAGAACAGTAGATCATCAAAGTTGACCAGGTATAGTTTCCAAAATTTCAAAATAAAACTTTTGAAAATGAAAACTACTATCAGCAAAATGAGGAACTCAATAGATGGGCTAAAAACAAATCAACTCCCATTAGCTTACTTGAAGGGAGAATTCATGAAGGAGATGATTGAATTTAACTCATTACCCAGAATGCAGCACAAAGTTATGAGTTATAAAGAAATGAAAATATGGAAGAAAAATAAAGAGATATTGAATATAAAGTAAAAAGGTTATTCTATGTTTATTCAGAGTTCCTGAGAAACAGGGAGAACAGGAGAAAAGGCAATAACCAAAGTGATAATGGCTGAGAATTTTTGAGAACTGATATAGACAACAATTCTGAGGCTAAGAAGGTCAAAGAACTTCCAACAGAATTACTAAAAAGAAAGACACCTAGACACAACACAGTAGCTAGCTGTAGGATCATTCAAGATAGACTTTAAAGCATTCAAAGGAAAAAAAAAACAACACTTTCTGTGAAGGAAAAAAGAAAAAAAAAGACAAGTTCTCAAGAACAAAACTAGAAGCCAGAAGACAGCTGAAAGGATATTCAAAGAAGAAAGATAGATAGCAGTCAGAATTTCATCTCTATCCAAAAGTATCATTTAGGAATGAATGTGATATACAGATGTTTGGCAAACAAAAAAAACAGTGAAGATAAAATAAAGCTTAGTTTCAGACGAAAGCAAGCCAAAAGAAAAACTAAGAGAATAATGTGAATCAGTCAGTTCAGTCACTCAGTTGTGTCCTACTCTTTGTGACCACATGGACTGCAGAGCGCCAGGCAAACCTGCCCATCACCAATTCCCGGAGCTGTTCAAACACACGTGCATCAAGTCGGTGGTGCCATCCAACCATCTCATCCTCTGTCATGCCCATCTCCTCCCACCTTCAATCTTTCTAAGCATCAGGGGATTTTTCAATGAATCAGTTCTTCACATCAGCTGGCCAAAGTATTAGAGTTTCAGCTTCAGCATCAGCGTTCCAATGAATATTCGGGACTGACTTCCTTTAGGATGAACGAGTTTGATCTCCTTGCAGTCCAGGGGACTCTCAAGAGTCTTCTCCCACACCATAGTTCAAAAGCATCAATTCTTTAGCACTTAGCTAGTCCAACTCTCACATCCATATATGACTACTGGAAAAACCATAGCTTTGACTAGATGGACCTTTGTCAGCAAAGTGATGTCTATGCTTTTTAATATGCTGTCTAGGTTGGTCAAAACTTTTCTTCATTTCCAAGGTAAACCATACAATATCACAGAAATCCAAGTCTATGCCCCAACTAGTGATGCTGAAGAAGCTGAAGTTGAACGGTTCTATGAAGACATACAAGACCTTCTAGAACTAACACCCAAGAAAGATGTCCTTTTCATCATAGGGGAATGGAATGCAAAAGTAGGAAGTCAAGAGATACCTGGAGTAAAAGGCAAGTTTGGCCTTGGAGTACAAAATGAAGCAGGGGAAAGGCTAACAGAGTTTTGCCAAGAGAATGCACTGGTCATAGCAAACACCCTCTTCCAACAACATAAGACTCTACACATGAACATCACCAGATGGTCAATACCAAAACCAGATTGATTATATTCTTTGCAGCCAACGATGGAGAAGCTCTATACAGTCAGCAAAGATAAGACCAGGAGCTAACTGTGGCTCAAATAATGAACTCCTTATTGAAAATTTTAGACTTAAATTGAAGAAAGTAGGGAAAACCACTAGACAATTTAGGTATGATCTAAATCAAATCCATTATGATTATACACTGGAAGCGATAAATAGAATCAAGGGATTAGATATGATAGACAGAGTGCCTGAAGAACTACGGACAGTGATTTGTGACATTGTACAGGAGGCAGGGATCAAGACTATCCCCCAAAAGAGGAATGCAAAAAGGCAAAATGGTTGTTGGAGGAGGCCTTACAAATAGCTGAGAAAAGGAGAGAAGCAAAAAGCAAAGGAGAAAGGTAAAGATATACCCATTTGATTACAGAGTTCCAAAGAATAGCAAGAAGAAATAAGAAAGCCTTCCTCAGTGATCAGTGGAAAGAAATAGAGGAAAACAAAGGAATGGGAAAGACTTAGAGATCTCTTCAAGAAAATTAGAAATTCCAAGGAAATATTTTATGCAAAGATGGGCACAATAAACGACAGAAATGGTATGGACCTAATAGAAGCAGAAAATATTAAGAAGAGGTGGCAAGAATACACAGAAGTATACAAAAAAGATCTTCATGACTCAGATAACCATGATGGTATATATGATCACCCACCTAGAGCCAGACATCCTGGAATGGGAAGTCAAATGGGTCTTAGGAAGCATTACTAGGAACAAAGCTAGTGGAGGTGATGGAATTCCAACTGAGCTATTTCAAATCCTAAAAGATGATGCTGTTAAAGTGCTGCACTTAATATGCCAACAAATTTGGAAAACTCAGCTGTGGCCACAGGACTGGAAAAGGTCAGTTTTCATTCCAATCCCAAAGAAAGGCAATCCCAAAGAAAGTTCAAAGTGCCACAAAATTGTACTCCTCTCACACGCTAGCACAGTGATGCTCAAAATTCTCCAGGCCAGGCTTCAACAGTATGTGAACCATGAACTTTCAGATGTTCAAGCTGGATTTCGAAAAGGCAGAAGAACCAGAGATCAAATTGCCAACATCCATTGGATCATAGAAAAAGCAAGAGAGTTCCAGAAACACATCAACTTCTGTTTTATTGACTATGCCAAAGCCTTTGACTTTGTGGATCACAACAAATTGGAAAATTCTTCAAGAGATGAGAATACCATACCACCTGACTGGCCTCCTGAGAAATCTGTATGCAGGTCAAGAAGCAACAGTTAGAACCAGATATGGAACAGACTGGTTCCAAAGTGGGAAAGGAGCACATCAAGGCTATATATTGTCACCTGCTTATTTAACTTAAATGCAGAGTACATCATGAGAAATGCTGGACTGGATGAAGCACAAGCTGGAATCAAAATTGCTGGGAGAAATATCAATAACCTCAGATATGCAGATGACACCACCCTTATAGTAGAAAGCGAAGAATTAAAGAGCCTCTTGATGAAAGTCAAAGAGGAGAGTGAAAAAGCTGGTTTAAAGTCATTCAAACAATGAAGATCATGGCATTCGATCCTATCACTTCATAGCAAATAGATGGAGAAGCAATGGAAACAATGAGAGACTATTTTCTTGGGCTCCAAAATCACTGCAGATGGTGATGGCAGCCATGAAATGAAAAAAAAAAAAAAATGTGAATATACTTCAGGAATAAGTGGTTTCCAGAGAGGGGGACAACAACTAACTTTGATCATTCACTGAACATCTAAAAATATGCTATTAAGTAACTCTTCAGTCAATGATTAAATCCAGAAAGAAACAGAAAAATACATTGGGACAATGATAATATCACTACATATCAAAAATATGGGATACAGTAAAGATTTATTCAGAGGAACATTTATGGACTTAATGTTCTTATATTGATAAGAAGAAAAGCTAGAAATTAATAACATTCCAATTAAATATGCTAGAAAAATAACAATAGAATAAATTAGAATACAGGTCAAGATAGAAGAAAAGAGGGAAATAAGAAAGCTCTGAAATTAACGAAAAATAAGAACATTATTTTATGTAGATATTTGTTAGAAAAGACAGATAATCTGATTATCACCTGGTATTACTAATTAAGAGGCAGAACAGTCATCAGAAATTTGAAATATATAACAAATTTGTTATTACAACAAATATATTTAAATATACTTAGTTCCTAGTGTTATCCTATATGTTTTATTTTATGTGTTTAAAAATATTAATTCATAAAAGGATTCATAAGTGTTATCAGACTATCAAAGGGATTCATGGTACAAAAGAGTTATAAATTATTGGTGTAATTTAAATATTGAGTTGAAGAGTTTTAGGGCCATTGTCTTCTTCTCTATCTGGAAGGTTAAGATACTTGAGCATTTTTTATTGTTGCTTTAAGACTTGCTAGAGAGATGGAAAGCAGGACAAAGAGAAACAAATGGGCAAATGAATGAGTAGACAATTAGATATGCATATGTATAAAATCTTGGTCTATTGTCTTGAAAAACACATTGATTGTATATATTAGATCATTTTGGGTTTATTTACTTAATACCTCTAAATTTCCATTGAAATATCTCAGATATTTTCACTATTGCTTTCTCCTAGCAGTATATTGTCCTATTTAAGGCAACAAACTTACTGAATATGGCCACATGATATAACAGAATTTTCCAATATCTATATGTACTTTCCTTTTGATTAATGAAAATCTACTATATACTCATCAGGACTTCCAGTGAAAGATGTCAGATTTATGCAAACAACTCTGTCCACTTTCTCTTAAGATACACACACACACACACACACACACACACACACATATATGGCTTCCCCGGTGGCTCAGTTTGCAAAGAATCCACCCGCAATGCAAGAGACCTGGGTTCAATCCCCCAGTTGGGATGATCCCTTGGAGAAGGTCATGGAAACCCACTGCAGTATTCTTTCCTGGAAAATCTCCATGGACAGAAGAGCCTGGTGGGCTACAGTCCATGAGGTCACAAAGAGTTGGACATGACTGAGCGACGAAGCGTGTGTGTGTATGTATATATATATATATATATGTATACATACACACACACACACACACACACACACACACACACACATATATATACACATACATACATACATACTCATAGTCAAAACTGTGGTTTTTTCCCCGTAGTCATGTATGGATGTGAGAGTGGGCCATAAAGAAGGCTGAGCACCAAAGAATTGATGCTTTCTAACTGTGGTGCTGGAGAAGACTCTTGAGAGCCCCTTAGACAACAAGTAGATCAAACCAGTTGATCCTAAAGGAAATCAATCCTGAATATTCATTGGAAGGACTGGTGCTTCAGCTGAAGCTCCAATACTTTGGCCACCTGATGTGAAGAGCTGACTCATTAGAAAAGACCCTGATGCTGGGAAAGATTGAGGGCAAGAGGAGGAGGGGGCAACAGAGGATAAGATGACTGGCTGGCAACACTGACTCAGTGGACACTAGTTTGAGCAAACTCAGGGAGATAGTGAAGGACAGGGAAGCCTGGTATACTGCAGTTCATGAAATCAGAGTTGGACATGATTTAGAGATGGAACAACAAATACACACATGCACACACATAATTACGTGTATATATATGTTTTTAATGCAAATCACCATATTTAAAAATAAAAAAGTGAGCCATCAGTATAGAAGAAAGCTTAAGGGAATCCTAGCTAATAAAAAGAATCAGACTGAAGGGTAAAACAGGATGAAGAAACCTTAGACCTAAACACTAAATGAAAGTTCTGTCCACAAGATAACCAAGGACTAGCTCCAAATTCCAACTCAACAAGGACAAAAAGCTGGAATGGATCACTTAATTAAAATGCTTTATAATGTTTTAATTAACTAAGCCAACTCAGAGCAAAACAACTTTCTAAAAGAAGGAGTTGATCTGCCTAGGGAATAAACCTACCATTCCTATAGGAGCCCAAAAGGGAACTATCAGAGAATAAATTTGTGGAATTAAAAAATATGTGATTATGGAATGTTAGTCAATGAACTGAATAAAGGAATAATCCAGTTAAGACCAAAGTTAGTATTAGAAATATTACACTTAAGAAATTTCTCCTATTGTAGAATATAATTGTTATATATAAATATATTTTTTGTTATATATAATACACATATGTAATTTTTTTTCTTTACAACATTGAGGTTCAATTCCAGAATGCCAATGTTGATCTAACAGGCATTCTTGGAAGGAGTCAGTGATTAGCAAAGGGAAGGAAATAAAGAAATAATGCAAATATTTTTAACTTAAGGACCTATCAGATATTCACCTGGGTAGCAGAATCAAGCACATATCAATACATTTCAGTGAAATTTCAGGGCTTCAAGGATTCAGAGGAAATCAAGAAAACTTCCAAGGAAGAGATAATAAAAAAAAGATATATACAACAAATGACATCAAACTGATTTCACCAAAATTAGAGACTCAAAGATGGTGGAAAATGCTATCAAATTTGAATGGAAAAATGATTTGAAATAATAATTCTACATGTAGTAAATCTATCAAACAAGAAAATAGATACATTTATAAGATAAAAGGACTGAGAAGGTTTATAGATCATCACTACTTACTATGAATGCTTGGAAAACTGCAAAATGAATAAAAACAAATGCAAGGGAAAGAAAGCCATGAGAGAATAAGGCATCAGCCTGAATATGAGCCAGAAGAATGGTTCTTAACACTATGCAAACATTAGAATCAGATCTGGAGCTTTCAAAAGTACTATTTTTTCAAAGAGAAGGTCATCTGGGATGTTTGTGATGTTCTATGTTTTCAATTAACCATGCACAGATGTGTTCACTTCATAATATTTAGTCACAAAAAATACACATACCTAATTTCTGATGGTGATTGCAGCCATGAAATTAAAAGACACTCCTTGGAAGGAAAGTTATCACCAACCTAGACAGCATATTAAAAAGCAGAGACATTACTTTGCCAACAAAGATCCATCTAGTCAAGGCTATGATTTTTCCAGTGGTCATGTATGGATGTGAGAGTTGGACTATAAAGAAAGCTGAGCACTGAAGAATTGATACTTTTGAACTGTGGTGTTTGAGAAGACTCTTGAGAGTCCCTTGGACTGCAAAGAGATCCAACCAGTCCATTCTAAAGATCAGTCCTGGGTGTTCAATGGAAGGACTGATGCTGAAGCTGAAACTCCAATACTTTGGCCACCTCATGCAAAGAGTTGACTCATTGGAAAAGACCCTGATGCTGGGAGGGATTGGGGGCAGGAGGAGAAGGGGACAACAGAGGATGAGATGGTTGGATGGCATCACCAACTCAATGGACAGAAGTTGGAGCAAGCTCCGAGAGATGGTGAAGGACAGGAAAGCCTGGCATTCTGCAGTCCATGAGATCGCAAGGAGTCGGACATGACTGAGTGACTGAAGAAGAAATTTGTCCCCCAGTCTTATTAAAGTCGGAAAATCTAGGGGTTGGGTACAAGTGTGGGCATATTTTAAAGAGCCTCAGGTCATTATAATTTGCATCCTAAATTGAAACTCTGCCTCCAAAAGAAGGTGAAATGCAAACAGATTAGTATTTTTGAACCCCTGGTGCAGAGGTTAAGTTAATCACGCTCCTTAATTCACACCACATTAAATATTCCCCTGTTTTATTCATTTATTAATTTACGTATTCCTTTATTGTCTTCCCATAATCCCATTTTCCATTCTTCCCAACCATCCTATTGTTTTTAATGCATACCCTTTTAGTTGTATTTTTATGAGCTATTGTGTATGCCTATAATTTTAATTTGTTTAAAAGACACTGTGTTTGATAATTACTAATTATAATAATTATAATATCTTATTTTAGGCAGTTATTGTCTTATAAACTATCAATATAATGATTAACATCAAAATGAAGTTCAAAACAAAAACTATTTTAGAATATTTAGTTTTAGAGAATAGAACTCAACAAGAGAATAGAGATCTTTCACTTTACTAGGCACTAATTGCCGTCTATGGGGTCGCACAGAGTCGGACACTACTGAAGCAACTTAGCAGCAGAAGAATTTTCAAAATAACTCTTTCTCTGAATGATTAACTCCTTTTATTTTGGAAGGCATGCATACCACCTAAATTTCATTCTTATTCTTCTGAATTTTTAATTTGAATATTATAGGACTTTTTGATTTATTAGTGCCATGCTTTGGACTAATTCTCATGTTTGTACTTAGCATAGCACAGCATACTTTCATGGAATGGTTGTAGGCTCCTGTACTAAATGTGAAAATGTTTTTACAAGTGATAGTTTTCTCTGATGCATTGCTTTGCTGAAAAAATTCAGTTTGCAGCCAACAAATTTGTGATCTCTTGAAAACAGCTTATTTAAAAAGTGGCTCTGTCATTGGACAAGTATCATAATTTGACCTGAAATAACAGCACATATAACTTGTGCATATATACACCAGTAAAAACACACAAGAATGCATTTAAATAAATCATATCTAAAATATATCTAAATAGTAAAGAATATGGGAAAGCAGGCAAAAAGAATAAAAGATGTAGAAAGACATAAACTCTTTAAATATCTATAAAAGTATGATCTCTCATGAACCCATGTATAATGGTAAGATAAATTCTTCCATCCTTCAGACACCAAAATATCAAGAGCATCTAGCTGCCATTGGAAGAGACAGCTGCTGCTTAGCCAGGGAAGCCTTAGGAACTGGCTAAGAGGATCAGCACCAAGCTGAACTCCCAACAAAAGGAAAAAGCAATTTTATATATCATTCTATTTGTGAGTTTCTTCTCAAAAAACCTATGAAACTGAAAACTTATAATGTCAAGACCATGCTGTGATATGATATGGAAGGCTATACAAAAGAAAAACTTTATATGACTTACAACAAAAGCAGACATAGGCATATACATATATCTCTGAAAACATGGGACTTTTCATTAACGGAAATTGGTATCTTAGTTTTGATGGTTTCCCTGGTTTCTCAGTGGTAAAGAATTCACTTGCAATGCAGGAGATGTGGGTCTCCTTGCTGGGTTGGGAAGATACCCTGGGGAAGGAAATAGTAACCCACTCCAGTATTCTTGCCTGGGAATTCCCATGAACAGAGGTGCCTGGAGAGTTACAGTCCACAGGGTCATAAGAGTTGGACATGACTTAGTGACTAAAAAACAAGATCTTAATTTTACCCATTTATTACTATTCGTTAATGTTCCTCCCTGGTGAAGAAATGAAGATGGTATGCACCTTTGAAACCTGCAGTACTGTTTCACTGGAAAGGTGAGTTAGCTGAATGTGTAGTCACAGTATAGTTATAAGCACACAAATATGCATACATAGACACAGAAGTCATGGTCCATATAAAAGAGTATTTGCGGCAAGATTGAATCTGATGACCCTATTACCAACCTATATATTCCTATTATAGAGAAAAAAAGAATAAAGTCTTGCACTAATTCTTAAGGGTATGTGCACCCTAATGTTCATGGAAACATTATTCACAATTGCAGAGATATGGAAGCAATCTAAGCATCTAACAACAGGTAATTGGATAAATAAGGTGTAGTATAAATATATACTACTCAGCAGATCCAACCAGTCTATCCTAAAGGAGATCAGTCCTGGGTGTTCATTGGAAGGACTGATGTTGAAGCTGAAACTCTAATACTTGGGCTACCTGATGAGAAGAGCTGACTCATTTGAAAAGACCCTGATGCTAGGAAAGATTGAGGGCAGGAGAAGGGACGACAGAGATTGAGATGGTTGGATGGTATCACCGACTCAATGGACATGGGTTTGGGTGGACTCCGAGAGTTGGTGATGGACAAGGAGGCCTGGTGTGCTGTGGTTCATGGTGTCACAAAGAGTCAGACACAACTGAGCGACTAAACTGAACTCAGCATGAATTTTTGCATTTACAGCAACATAGATGGACTTGGAGGGCATTATGCTAAGTGAAATAAGTCAGACAGAGAAAGACAAATACTGTATGATATCACTTATATGTAGAATCTAAAAAAAATACAATAAACTAGTGAATAGAACAAAACTGAGACAGACTCATAGATACAAACTAGTGGTGGCCAGTGGGGAGAGGGAAGAGGGGGAAATAACACAGGAGTAGCAGAGTAACAGGTACAAACTATTAGGTATAAAATAAACTACAAGGATATATTTGACAATATAGGGAATATAGCCAATATTTTATAAGTATAATTGGAATATAACCTTTAAAATTGTGAATTACTGCACTGTACACCTGTAATTTATGTTGCACAGCAACTATACTTCAATTTAAAAAAAGAGTCAAGATATGTAAACAATCTAAGTGTTCACCAATTAACAGATATAAAAATATCACGTGTGTGTACACAAACACACAATGGTATATTATTCAGCCATAATAAAGAAGAAAAAATGAAATATATATATATAGATAGACAGATATCCTTACATTATTTCATTTGATCCTAGTAACCCTGAAAGATAAACAGCACCAACATTGAGTATTTCCATGTTAAAGGTAAAGAAACTAAGAGTGAAATAAATCAAATGACTTGCCCAGGGTCCCACAGCTGGGGTCAGTATAAGACATGGAGCCAGACCATCAGAGTCAATGTGACTCTGCTTGTATGTTTTCTCTTCTGACTTCAAGCAACCACAGGAAGTCACTGTTTTATGTACATTTACAAAGTAGTTGCTAGTTCTCTGCTATCTTAGTAATATCATCCTTGAGTATGATACCCACACTGCAGAATAATTGCCCCCAAAGATATCCCTGTCATAATCCTTAGAATTTGTGAATATGTTAACATCACAGGACAAATGGAAATTAAGGTTGCTATGCAACTGACTTTAAAGTTTCAGAGATCATCCAAATTCAGTGAATGAGCCCAGTGAAATCATAAGAATACTTAAAAGTTAAAGAGGAAGGCAGAAAAAGACAATCAGCAGGGAGATGTGGCTGTGGGAAAATAGATGCAAGGTCATTGACTGAAGAAGTTGGAAGGAAACCACCAACCAAGGGATATGCACCACCTCTAGAAGCTGGACAAGGCAAAGAAACAGATTCTCCCCTAAAACCTCCAGAAATGGACCTAGCCCTGCCAACACCTTGATTTTAACCAGTTAGACTCATTGGACTTTATCTATAGAACTATAAGATAAATTTGCGCTGTTTATGCTGCAAAGTTGGTGTTAATTTGTTACTGCAACAATAATGATTAAATATGTAGACCTTATTAGTTTACAATGGCAAATGCTTACTTCTTGTTCAAATATCTGAGGTCAGCAAGTCAGCTGTGACTCTAATAGGTTCTGTTCAGTTCTTCTCTATTAGTTTTCTCATTTTGGAACCCAGTTCAAAGACAACTACTGTCTGGGGCATGTTCTTTTCAAGTAAAGGGTGGGCATAAAAGAAACAAAATACCAACACTAAATGAGCATATTTGAAGATGTGCTCTGATGTGGAGTTCAGTTGGCCCTTGTATGGTGGGACCAGAATCCACGGATATAGGCGGCCAACTGTATTCATACTACCCGTTTTATACAAAGAACTTGAGCATCCTTGGATTTTGATATCTGAGGGAGTCCTGGAACCAACTCCTAGTGGATACAAAGGGATGACTGCATATCACATCTGCTCACATTCCATCAGCCAAAACAAATCACATGACCAAACCAAAAGTAACGGAATGAGAAAGCTATGGCTTACTCAGCAGAAATGAATGGAAAATGTAATTGGTGAATATATAATATGTCACAGATATAAAGAAAAATGTATCTAGGGTATGAGATTGAAGCTAAATTTTCCCATTTACCTTTTGCTGAGCTAAAGAAGGGGCTTCTCAGGTGGCTTGGTGGGTAAAGAATCCACTCCAGGGATCTTACCTGGAGAATCCCATCCCACAGACAGAGAAGCCTGGTGGGCCACAGTCCATAGAGTGGCAAAGAGTCAGACACAACTGAAGTGACTGAGAGAACGCACACACGTGCACACATACACACAAAACTAAAGAAGGTTAAAATAATGTGTTCTGGTGACTTTTCTTTTTTTTTTTAATTTTTTTTCTCTTTATTAACTTGTTTGGAATGATCTTGGAGGCACTGACTGTCAAAGATGATGAGCAGCTAGAAATTGCCCTCCACACTAAATTTTGGCAGCTTGGCCAACTTTAAATAGATCTCACCAGAAAAAGGTTTTAATAGCAAATGGCAAAGGATCAATAAGCAGGTTTAAAAAAAAAAAAAACTTCAGGTAATATTCTCCTGAGCCTTAAAAATTAAAAAGAGTAACTCCATGGCTGATTCATGTCAATGTATGACAAAACCCACTGAAATGTTGTGAATAATTAGCCACCAACTAATAAAAAAAAAATTAAAAAGAAAGGTTGGTGACAGAGATATCCTTAAGAAGAAAAATGCTGAGAACAAAAGCACTGAATCCACATGTACCTTAAATGTTTTAAAGAAAGGACGAACTTTACCATCAAATATGTATGGAAGGAAATGAGACATAAGCTATTTAGAATTTACTTTGGATATAATTATACAATTCCACGGTCTTATGTCTGCCATCAATTGGTCTCCCTACATCCCATTTTCTATCACAATCACTAGAGGCAACAGAGCCTCCAAAGGGTTAAAAGAGGGGACTATCAGCCCCTAACCAAGTGCTCACTGGACCCACCTCCCTGCCTCTTAGTATTTACAGGATTTTATTTGCATAGAAGAACTGCAGGAGCTCTGGATGGTAGTAGCTCAGCTGCTGGCAGAGTTTAGGGTCCCTTTGATCCTCCTCATTCTGGAAGCTGTAGACCTTGCTTTGTCTCAGATACAGAGAACAGGCTCAAAAAGTTGTTTTGCAAGCCTTGGCCAGCTGGGGATTCCTGTCCTGTAAGTGGGACCAGAGGGAGTCCTGAGTCTGCTTCACCTGATGGGTGAAGAACCTCCTCCATTTCCGTCCAGCAAGGGTAACCAGTTGTCCAAACAAGACAAAGGTCAAGTATCTCAGGCTGTCATTCTCGTCATCAAGCAAAGCCCTGGTCTGGAGGGTGATGTCTATGTAGAAGGAGCTCAGGCCTTTCCCCTGCATCTTGCCCAGGATGGTGGTGTCAGGATCTTCATGCTCTCGAGGATGACTTCAGAACTCACCGGGTCATACAGACCATGCAGCAGCAGGCCTAGAACAATCTTCGTATATTTTCTCGCCTTGTCCAGGGTCTCACAGGTCATGGTTCCCAGGCCTCTCATCGCTATATAACGCTTTTTAACATGTGGGTCCCAGGCTGTCTCTGCCAAGATGAAAAACACATTCTTCAGAGGTTCCTGCTTCTGGAGCCTGAGATTCCAAGAGAGCTTGGAAAGCAAGACATCATTGATATCCTTTTCTTCTTGGGCTGGGTGGCGGGGCTGGAAAGGGGCTGGCCCCGTATTCTTCTCCTTGTCTGGTCCACGGAACTGCAGTCACGTAGTGATGTGGCAGGTGTGGCCAGAGCAGAGGAGCACGCGGCACGCAGAGCTGCTGTTCCCGGGGTAGCAGCCAGATGGGATGACTCGGCTCAATTTTCTCAAAGGTGAATTCCTGAGCAAGATGATGAGGCTTCCTCCTCAGAACTCATCCTAGTGAAAGAAGAAGTGATCACTTCCAGGTACATCACTGTCCTTTAAACAAGCTCGGGGCTGGCTGTTAGTTTCATTTTGTCCTTGAAGATGAAACACAGAACAGATCGGCGTTTCATCGCGAGTAGGAAATACATAAGTGAAGTCGCTCAGTAGTGTCCGACTCTTGACCCCACGGACTGTAGCCCACGAGGCTCCTCTGTCCACAGGATTCTCCAGGCAAGAGTACCGGAGTGGGTTTTCATTTCCTTCTCCAGAAGATCTTCCCGATCCAGGGATCGAACCCAGGTCTCCTGCATTGTAGGCAGACGCTGTACCATCTGAGCCACCAGGGAAGTCCCTAATAAGACCTTTTCCGGCTATCTGCCCCTGATAGTTGCTAGAGATTCATTACAGGCCATGCTGTTTTACCAACTTTGAAAATTCTCGTGTTAGTTTCCTGTTTTTCCAAGGGCCCAGGGAGAGAGTCTCTGGTGACTATTTTTAATGATTCCTCAGAGACAGAGTGTGAGTGTTTTTAAAAGAAAAATAGTACAAAAAAAAAAAAAATCGCTAGCTACACATGCTTTTATAATCCTGGCTTCCGGATGAAAGTGAACCTACATGTAAATATGGTTCTGCACTTAACTTCCTTTCACTCTACATAATTTTCACTCAACTCATATTCTCCTGCCAGGTACTGTTGTAAATAGAGGATAGAGTATTTTGCTGCAGAGAAGAATATAACAAATGAGGACAGGGCGAGGGGGAACTTATGAGGTTGATCCAAGGCAATGAATGTTGCAAGTTGTTTCTGGCTCTTTGCAACCCTAAGGACTGTAGCCTGCCAGGCGCCTCTGTCCATGCGATTTCCCAGGCAAGAATACTGGAGTGGGTTGCCATAGTGAATTTAATGTGGTTTTATCTCTGATACCAGCTTCATGGTTTGTAGATTCATTTTCATGGCAGTGCCTCTTTCCCTACACTAACCTGTAAGGTCAGGGACTCATGCCGTTTGTCTGTCCAGGCCCATGACACCGCCCCACCCCACCCAGTCATTTCTCAACATCCTGCACTCTCTAAAACCTCATTCCTATTTTGTGCTGTCAAACTAATCTGCCCTCTGTCCAGGTTAATAGGACTTTTTGAAAAACTGTGAATAATTTTTAGTTGGTCTTTTCTCCAGTCTCCTCTTCACCACACTACACATTCATCACGACCCACTACTGGCAGCATGGATCCCTAACGGGTCAGATCTATCTAGATAAAAGTGCAAACATGCTTTCTGGAAAGGATACGATTGCACTTTCACTAGCAAGTCCACCCGTAGATGCTGATTAAGCTTGCATTCTATTTGAAGTCCTATGAAATGAGCAGGGGATGCAAAGTCAAAGAAGTGCAGATATTTCTCCAAAGAAAATATATAGATAGTAAACAAGCATATGAAAAGATGCCCAACATCACTAATCATTAGGGAAATTCAAAGCAAAACCACAGTGAGGTATCACCTCACACCTGTCATGATGGCTACCACCAAAAAGATGACAAATAACAAATCTTGGTGTGGATGTGGAGAAAAGGGAATCTTAGTATACTGTCAATGGGAATGTAAGTTGGTGCAGCCACTGTGAAAAATAGTATGGAGGTTTCTCAAAAAACTAAAAATAGAGCTACCATATGATCCAGCAGTTCCACTCCTGGGTATATATCTGAAGAAAATAAAAACACTAGTTCAAAAAGAAACATGTACCCCAATGTTCTCAGAAGCACCATTTACAATAGCCAAGGCATGGAAGCAACCTAAGTGTCCATCAACAGATGATTGGCTTAAGAAAATGGTACATATATACAGTGGATATTACTCAGACATAAAATATAATGGAATTCTGCCACTTGCAATAAATGTGAATGGATCTAGTGAATATTATGTTTAGTGAAATAAGTCAGATGGAGCAAGATATACAATCTATATTATCCCTTATATGTGGAATCTAAAAAACAAATGTATTTAACAAAACAGAAACTGACTCACAAATACAGAGAACAAACTTGTGGTTACCAGTGAAGAGAGGATATGGGGAGGCGCAAAATAGGGGTACAGGATTAAGAGATACAAACTATTATGTATAAAGTAGGTAAGCAACAAGGATATATTGTATGGCATGAGGGATTATAGCCACTATTTTGAACTTTAAATGGAGTATAGCCTATTAAAATAGTCACTCACTAGGTTGTACACCTGAACTAATATTGTAAATCAACTATATTTAAAAAAAAAGAAAATAGAGAGTATCTGGATCAAGATAGTTCTGACTGGTTAACATATAATTAAACATGAAAGAAAGGAAAACTGTACATACTTATGTGCAATATCAAATACAACCGTGCAAGAGAATAGACCCATATTTATGTGAGAATCATGTTATCAAACTGAGAAGAACACAACAGACACACTATAAAATTCTACATGTACACAGTTCTACAAATATACAAGTAAAATGTATCAAAATATGCAGCTCTGGCTGTGCAAAATGCCTTCTTTGAGGAAGGAGATTTGAGTTGCACAAAACAAGCTTAAGTGTCACGATGAACCTGCTGGCTGGGCATCAGGCACAACAGGCCAAACACCAAGAGCCCAGTTTCCTCCTTCTCCCCTAGATCCCCTAGATCCTACAAGGAAGGCACAGGGGTGACTTGAATCAGAGGGCTGTGTGCCAGCACTGCTTTTGCTGGCTGTCACACCAGTAGCTGTAACAAGCAGTGGGCTTCCCAGGAGGCACAGCAGTAAAGAACCCGCCGGCCAATACAAGAGATGCAAGAGACGTGGGTTTGATGGCTGAGTTTGGAAGATTCTCCTTGAGGAGGAAATGGCAACCCACTCCAGTATTCTTGCCTGGAGAATCCCATGGACAGAGGAGTCTGGCTGGCTACAGTCCATGAGGTCACAAAGAGTGGGAAATGACTGAACACGCTCCAAGCAGTTAAGAAAAACAATTCCAGAAAATTCTTGAATCATCCAAGGCTTTTCAGTACCTCTGTGTGCCAGATAATGTGCCGGTCACTGGGGATATGAATGCAAAGCAAGTTAGGTACGATCCTGACTTTAAAGGCCAATGAAGAAACTGAAGTTTAGAGAGATTATAGTTTGGAACTTGCCAGAAATCACACAGCTTGTCAAAATGGAGGCAAGATTCACACCAGTGTCTGACCTTTAAAACTCATTCCCTCAACCGCTTATCCTAGACTGTGATTTCATTCCCTTTTTCACTCTGAAATTTTCTCTCTTGTAAATTCCAGGGCAGCAATTTACATGGGGCAGATCATCCAGCATCTAATGACTATTTCTTTAAATATGAACTGGAGAGACCCTGGAATTGTACACAGTTGCAATTTCATTGTAACTGATGAACAGTGTGGGCTGGGTCTGCCAAGCCCTGGCTTGACTGGATGAGTCAGCCCGAGGCTGTCCCACGAAAGCCAGCAATTCTGCAGTGACTTTCCCCATATGGATGGCCCCCCTTAGTCATCTCTGAGAATGCGGAGGGAGGTCTGGCTTGGCGTTGCAGCAGCAGGCTGGATGGACAAAGGCCTGGGATGGACACAGATGCCCCAGCAATTGTACTGAGCCTATTTCCTGTCATTTCAACCCAGTGTCATGTATTATTCAACTCAGAGTGTATTTTGGAGATTCAATTTGCAGGGTATATGACACACATAGTAAATTGGTGTGTATTATCTCAGTTCATTTGCTGGAGGACAGGTGTTCACATCACAAGAACCAACAGCCCCATCGACAGTAATTGGTGCCTTGGCTGCCAGTCTGAGCCTAGAGGGCAGGGATTAAAAGTGCATGAGAATGAACTAATAATAATTTCCACATGTGGCCCAGTGTGTTTTACTGGAGGCTCCCAAAGAACATTTTAGGCATTCATTCATCCTCACTACCACCCTGCCTGTGCTTGCTATTGCTCTCCTGCCAAAGCCAGAAAAACAAAAGCAAAGAAGGGCAGACTCAAGTTCACAGAGGAAAACAATGGCAGGATAGGGATTACACACTCTGGAGGCATAAGTCCTTGTTCTCTCTCCTTGGAATCTCACCGCTTCCATTTTTCCCTCATTTGTTATTCAGTGTTTTAGCCAGTGTATTAGTAGGAACCCAGACGGGTGAATTCAACTGTGTTCAGGTTAATTAATTTCAAAATGTTTACAAGCCTGCATACTGCACTAAATCACACTCAACACAGATGAAAACAAACAACAACAACAACAATATATATATAGTTCTCATAATAGCTACCATATGTTTCAAATGCGTGTAGCATACAAACAATAATTACAACAAGTGACTGAATACACTTTCAGTAACAGGCAGGTTGTGTGGCTAAGTATTTCTGCGTGAACAGAGTCAGTCTGGGTAGAATATAAAGATTTGTGTGAAGCCAAGAAATTCCAGAGCCTAGGTGTTATCTTAACTACACATCTCATGTCATTTCAGAACACTTTGCATGCTAAATTCACTTAAAAATATGAAATTAGAAAACCTTGTCCTTGTGGGTTTTACTAATAATGAGCAGGGAGAAAAATGGAACTTTTGCCCTGGAGCTCTGGTGAAAAGACATAATTAAAAATACTGCACTGGAAAAAAAAATGACTTTTACTTCCCAGGTGGCATTTGGTTTCTGCATACTCACAAATAGCCATCTATGACAAAACCAACACACTCAATTAAGCTCCTTCCACTTAAAACAAATGCAGTTTTCTTTATCACCAGTTGAGAGGTTCCAAAGGAAAAATTGAATAAATGGAAAAACAGATTGACTGCCATCTTCTCTTTCCAAGGGTAAGGTGTGCAAACATGAAATAATTTCAGTTTTCTAACCTCTGGGAAATTAAATTTGACCAATAACATGATGAAGCTATACAAAATCACAACCCACAGTCACACAGGCCGTGCATGGTACAATTTCAGTGCACTTCAACATACCCAAGATTCAAAATGGAAATCCTGGATTTGAGCATGTAGAGTCTCCTATTTTGAGAAAATAAAATGCCTTTTATATTAAATCCAATTTATCTAGATAACTGGTCCAGCATAAGTAGAGTATAAAATTATCTAAAAACCCTTCCTAGGGAGCAAGCAGTTGTTAGCTTTTGTTTGACACAGATAGCAATTTATAATTAACCATCTCTCCCATCATAACATTTTCAATATAGTTCTCATCTTTGTCCAAAATGAAAGTAGAAAGTAAGGAAAAGGAGTCCTCAGATTAGCACCGCAGTGTGGAAAGATAGTGCACAAAGAGAAGGTCGTGGGTCACAACTGGTCATCCGAAAAATCTAGAAAGGTATGATTCTTCAGCAACAGGTTTTCCAATTTGCTACAAGTTCTTGGATTTCACACCATGGAGAGGTGTGACCACCCTATTTAATGAGCTTCCTCCAAAGTCAGGTTCCATAGTGGAGTAGAATGAAGCTCTATTTGCAGAGTAATTCACATCTGTAGGCCTGGGGCCAGATTGCTAAGGGGAACAAAAAAGGAGTCAAGCCAGAACTCTGTCTCTCTAGCGTCATGTTCTGTTCTAGTAACTAAGCCACTGCTTTATTCTGGAGACATGTAGGTCCCATGTTGGCCCCCACCTACTGTACTTTTTGATGTCTCAGACCATCCCTTGAAATTCAGCATGCCTACCTTTCTCATTGCCTTGCCACAGTCCCCTGCCAGGACCTGCCTGGTTCCTGGATCACAGCCTCTCTTTTGTCACCATAATCTCTGGCTCCATCCAGCCTATCGACACCTGCATTTGTCATCAGAGAAGCCAATTCCCCAGCACAAGAAAGAGGAGCAATCGGGAATATCAAAGCATGTAGCTGAAAGAATCTGTTTATAATTACCATATTATCATTGATGTTAATTTCTAACCTTTCTTCCATTTTGTCTTTGCCTTCATCCCACTTTTTGGCACCTGGAACAAAGGTGATTGTTGAATCTGTTTGTTGAATCCATTTCCTGGCTGCATGTGTCTTTTTGTTGGTCCCCTTCTCTTCTACTCATGAACACATTTATCTTCTACTCATTAAGTCAGCTGGCATGAGTTTGCAAGCATATGTTCACTGGAAGATATTTAAGTGATTGTGACCTTAAACTCAAGAGAAAAAAAAAAAAACCTACTCATTTAAAAAATTTTAACATAGTTAGTGTGCTAAATGCCTAATAGGTTATCTGAACACCAGATATGTCTTTAAGCACTTTAAGACATTTCAAATGGATTTTAATGGTTTCTATTTCCATTAAGAACAGAAGATTGCCTGGTTACATGCTTGTCATATCTAGAACAGTGCCAGTACATAAAATGCTCTTGATGATAAATACTTGCTGAATGAATAAATTTGGTAAATATAACGTATTTGGATGGCAGATTTCGTCTCCTCTCATTTTTTTCCTCTTGCATTCACCACTTTATGAACCACAGTTTTCTATACAAAGATGCTGATTATCAAATGAATAAATGGATAAATGATATGATCTGAAATATATTCAAACAACTGTATGTAAGCATAAAAATTGTAGCGGGAAACACAGCCCGGTATGAACAGTAGTTACATCTGTATTCCATGATTATATATCTCTTTCTTCAGTTTTTCTAAAATTAATATGGATAACTAATTTATATTACAAAAGTCACTGTACTCTTAATAAAAATAGTTTAACAAGTAGTAAATTTAAATTTTATTTTCATCCAAAGCCCTACTTCTCCAAAGATGACTGTCATTAATACTTTGGTATGAATTCACATGCACAAAAAATGTATAAGCATAAAATGGCTCAGTCATCTATATACATTACAGTGTAACTTGCTTTTTCATTCAATGATATGGTATGTGTATATTTATATTTTTTAAACTTCCTGGCTGTAATAAATGTACCATTTCAATTCAAACTTGTTCAGTTATTTTCTTACATGACACGCCTATGAACACACCCATAATTCATGACCATGACTTTACCCCCCAGCTTTACTGAGATGAGGGCTTCCCTGGAAACTCAGCAGGTAAAGAATCTGCCTGCAATGTGGGAGACCTGGGTTCGATTCCTAGGTTGGGAAATTCCCTGGAGGAGGGCATGGCTACCCACTCTAGTATTCTGGCCTGGAGAATTCCATGGACTATTGCATGGGGTTGCAAAGATTCAGACACACGACTGAGCAACTTTCAGTTTCTTTCACTTTACTGAGATATATCCAATATATAACATTGTGTAAGTTTAAAGGGTATACTTGTATACTGCAAAACAATTACCACTGTAGAAAAAGCTAATACTTCCGTCATGCAACCACGTCGTTATCTTATGTCTATGTGGAAACAGTCCAGTTTTACTTTGTTGATAATGTTACTACTGGTTGCTTTTCTCCTAAGAATATCCAATAATGTATGATCAAAACCATGCAAGAACCAAACCTTCACTTCCACATATAATTTACAATCCAGAAGTTTCTAGATGGTGTTAACCTGACATGGTTATGTTTGTTCTGCTTTTACTCCAATGTTTCTTGAATATTTGAGTATTCATTTTTGGAAGGGTGGTGTTGCAAATCAGTTTCCCATAGTTATATGTGTTTACTTTTATAAGAACATAAAACCTATTCTTATTATTTTTACTATCTCCCAAAAGGCTATTATGATCATAAAAATATAAATGATACAGGCATGGACAAGGAGAATGGAAGTGAGACAGGAAAGATGAAAATTAATATGAATTTGGAAAGAGGACTCAAAGAGACTGGGTAAACAGTAGAAATCAGAGAATCTTGAATGTGAAAATGTCACAGACAATGCTTGGTGGCTCAGATGAGAAAGGATCTACCCACAATGTGGGATACCCAGGTTCCATTCCCCTGGAGAAAGGAATGGGAACCCACTCCTGTATTCTTGTCTGGAGAATTCCATGGACAGAGGAGCCTGGTGGGCTATAGTCCTTGGGGCCACAAAGTGTCGGACACAACTAAGCAACTAACCCCACTGACCTAGGTGAAATCTATCAGCACTGACGTTGATGAAGAAATCAGGAGAGAGGTCTTCTTCAAGGACAGAACGATAATGAATTTTCTTTAGAAACACTGAGTATGAAGCAACAAATTTCCAAACAGTTATGCCCAGGAGCAGAAGCTCTCAGATGGAGACGAGCACTCTGAAGGCAACAGGTAAGATGTTGAGACTACACAGAGCCCCCAGAGGGAAATGAGAGGACTAAAAATTGCCTAGCAACTGATGATAGGAGGAAGATGAGATGAACACTCAGCAAGTCAGAAAATTGTTAACAGAGGTTCAGACAAACATGTTGATAAGAGGACAGAGTAGAGAAACCCAGCCCCCAGAGATGGCAGTTCAGAGCTAGAGTTTCACTTTTCAGAATTCAGAGTAACCATCTAGACAACAAAATAAGAACCTGTGTACTAGAGTTTAGGATATGAACCAGCAGAATCTAAGCCAGTATTCTCTGCAGTCAAACACAGTGAAATTCATTATACCAAGTTGTTCTCTAAGCATAGTTTTAAGTACCTACTTGACAGTGATGAGCTCTAAAAGATACTCATTTATGATCCTCTTTCCAAGTTAAAGATCATTAGCCTCGAAAGTCATTTTATGCTTGTTTTATGATTTGTACTTAGCTTTTGCCTCAGAAGACCAGAAAGTGAGAGCAAGAGTATTTGAAATCTTCACTCATACTCATTTATTTTCCTTCAGTATTATTTAATGGCAGTTCTATTTATGAATTCCTTTTATTTCTGAGATTACTCCTTGGTTTTCAGTGGTATTTGTAGCATCTCCTAATTTAGAGCCATTTGTAAACTTAATTAACACACTGGGCACTTCTATACTTAACACAGATGTTAAATAAGGCAAGCCATAAAACCTATATCTTTAGCCATCACACCTTATCTTGACATTGCCATTTATTATTAACTGTGTCTTATCCATCATCCAGAGTTCAGCCCTTGAAATGGTACTTGAATCTTATCCAATCTCAATGGATTTAGCGAATATATTTAATAAGACAAGATCCTGAATATTATGCATATCATAGTTTAGCACATGTTTATTATTTTCCTTTTTAATAGAATCAGAATAACTACTGCATTTTATAAATATGATTTGCCTTTTAAAACAGGGCCATTTGCAATTTTTAAATATAATTGCCAAGATTAATCATTGGATCTGGTTATGGGTATTGTTTTACTGGGTTTTTTGCTTCATACTGGTAAGTTTCACCTACTGAACAAAAAATTATATTTACAGACTCTTTTATTAATTCACTTATTTATCAAGATGCATTAAATATCTACCATATTGAAATCATGTCTTCTTTTTGTTTATAAATACTTGATTTAAAAACATTACAAAAGTTCAAATCACATCAAATCCTCCAGGAACATTTGCTTAATATATGAGGAATTATAAAAGGCATACCATTTTCTTCAGAGAGATCTCTTTCTCATTTTTATTACCACTCTGAACATTTTAAATTGCATGGTGAATTAGTTTTATTTTTTAACAGCAGTAATTCTATTTATTATCAAATAGCTGTAAACATAACTTTAAGTAATTTTTCCAACTTCAAGTTTTAAAAATAAAGCATATTCTATCTCAAAACATATGAAGTACTCAGATCATTCTATGCCAAGAGCTAATATGTATTTCATGAAAACCGGAAGCAGGTTTATCAATATTACTGAGATATGTCAAAACTGAAATGTGAGGGTGGGAGGATGGAAATGCTCCATGTAAAAGTAAAAAACAAACACTATGGAAGATAATAGATATTTCATGGAATAATAATTACAGTAATAGTAACCACTTTCAGAACTTTTAATATGTTCCATACATTCTGCTAAACACTTCACATAAATTATCTCACTTAATCTACTCATATTAATTTATAATTGAGGAAACTGCGTGTCTGAGACAATAAATAATCTATCTAAAATCACCAGTTAATAGTTAGAAGCTGGGGTTCATGCTAGGTATATTTCACTCCAAACTGTAGGTTTATAACTACTCTGCAATAACACTTTCATTGTGATGAAAGTGATGTTCATAATCTATGGAAAATTACTAAGAAAAGGAGTCTATAATAAGATTTATATGCCTAAAATTATGTAACTAAGATGGTCCAATTTACAGTTGAGTAGAAAATGCAGCCTAGTCTATTTTTCATGGCCTTTATCTGAAATTCTTCATATATGTCCCCAAAACTCTAAGGATTCTTACATGTATTCAAAGACCAATTCAATTTGCTTTTACTTCATCTCTGGAAATGGAACTCAAATGTAACCCTTTGGTGAAGGAGGAGAGGGACCCCTAAATCCCCACCAGGATCTAGTTACTCCAGAATGTGCTCCCAGGACGCCGCTTTCTCTCCCACAAAAGAAAGAGTCTTGTACCATAATCAGAAGACAGACAATGTGTAGAAGCCTGCTGCTACTCTGTTCGAGTTGGAGAAAGAAATGGCAACCCACTCCAGTATTCTTGCTTGGGAAGTCCCAAGGACAGAGGAGCCTGGCGGGTTATAGTCCCTGGAATCACAGAGTTGGACACAGACTTAGTGATTCAACAACAACAACCACCTGTTGGAATATTATGACTCTTACTTTGCCTAAGATACAAGGACTGAGGAATTCCCAGGTGGCTAAGTGGTAAAGAATCCACCTGCCAATGCAAAAGATGCAAGAGTCATACGTTTGATCCCTGGGTTGGGAAGATCCCCTGGAGAGGGAAATGGCAACCCACTCCAGTATTCTTGCCTGGAGAATCCCATGGACAGAGAAGCCTGGCAGGCTACAGTCCATTGGGTTGCAAAGAGTCAGGCAAGACTGAGTGACTAAGCACATAAGCATGAAGGCTGAGACAAAGCCTCCATGCTCTTATAGCCTCCACTATTACTGATGCAGAATTCTGTCCTGACCAAGCGTTTCTTTGAGGTGGGATCAAGGATGATTATCATCTCTGTATGACGCTCATTCAAGCAAACAGTCCTCTGTATGGCATCAGCTATGACACCCAGTACTGCAGTTTCATAGAGTGACCCACATAGAAACTCCCCAGGGCAGAAGCACACCATTCTGTAAGGATCCCCTTGTAGAAAAAGTCACAGAATCAGATCTACCCTCTGATTTCCCTATCAGTGCTACAAACAAAGAAGCCACTGGGAGAGGATTGATTGCCAATGGGGAAGTGAAAGAATTCTTGCAGAAAGTTACAGTGTCACATTGAAATTTATGATGTCATAGCAGTCCTTGGGGTCTCAAAGAGTTAGACATGGCAGTGACAGAACAACAAGAGAAACGATACCAGCTATGGGTCCATTGAAATCAAAGGTTTGGGAAATCAGGGTTCAAATTCAAATTTAAAATTATATATGTATTTCAAACGGCCCCCCAAAAAAGAAACTAAAGCTCCCGAAGGATAAGAATATCTAAAATGAAATTCTGACATGAAGGACTAGTTCCATTGGGGGGGGGGGGGGAAACAATATGATTAAGGAAACCAGAGAAATGCATTAGAAACATTAAGATGAATTCATATATTAAAAAAGAGAGGACCATAAAATGGAAAATGTCATAAAAATGTCAAAATACAATAAAATATTTTTAAGAGCCTGTAAGAAGTGTTTCAAAAATGTTAAAGCCCAAGACAGCATGAGATTTGTGGGGCAAGGGGCAAGAAAAATATTCATGGCTTAAAGAAAACCTTGAGCTGTAACTTACATATGGTAAGATTAAGTACATGTTGCTAATCAAGAGAAAAAAAAGACAGAAGTAAATTTTGGTGCTTCAAGCTAGTCTCTGAAAGTGACACATAGCACTTGCATTCATATTTCATTGGCCAAAGCAAGTCCCATGGTCAAACTTAACGTCAGTTGGATGGAGAGAAATATTCCTATCATGGAGAGGGACAGAGAATGTTTTAATGAAAAATAGAACTTCTTCTGCACCCTCTGAACACACTGTTCATGCACCTCTGTGGCCGTGGACGAGTATTTAAGGCTGCTGCAAAGAGTTTATTCAGACTGTGTTCAAGGCAGTGCCAGACCTGCACTGCGTGTTCATGATTGTGGTGCCCGACATGAGCCTCAGCTCGACTCTCACAACCGTATCCAGACAAGTGGGGTATGTCCCAAGCCTGACGCATGACGAGGACTGTGTCGTGCATCTGTGTCACAGTCATAGCCACTACGCTCAGCTGCATGTCCTCAGAGCTAGAGATCAAGTCCTGAGCCTTTGGAGTGGACCACTGACTCCAGGACCCTAGACTTCCAGAGAACTAACCCTAGGGAGTATCAAATAGTAAGAACTCACACAAACGAAACCACTTGAATAAAAGACCCAGTATCACCCAACCACCAGTAGCACCCTGTACAGAAGGTTCAGGGATGCCTCATCTAAACAACAAACAAGACAAAAATACAAACCCAATCATCAGCAGAAAGGATTACCACCTCACTCAGCCTTGCCCATCAGAGGAAAAACAAACAAAAGCCAGGCACAAATATCACCCTATACAAAGCTTACACAAACGACTAGACCAACCTTAGGAATCAGAAACCAAAAGGAAGAAAGAATTCAACCTTCTTCAAGGAAAGAATTCAACTTTCCTTGAAGCCTGGGAAAAGGAAATGTCCAAGACAATAAGTTAAAAAACATAGTGAAAGGCAGAGAAATCCTACACAAATGAAGGAACAAACTAGAAACACAGAAGTCCAAATAAATGAAGAGGAAATAGACAAACTACCTGAAAAAGAATTCAGAATAATGACAGTAAAGATGATCAAAAACCTTAAAAACAAAATGGAGAAAATACAAAAATCAATTTAAAAAGACCTACAAGAATTAAAGAGTAAACAAACAGAGACAAACAACATAATTACTGAAATTAAAAATATTCTAGAAGGAATCAATAGCAGAATATCTGAAGCAGAAGAATGAAACAGTGAGTTGGAAGATAATATGGTGGAAATAACTTCTGAAGAGCAGAATAAAGTAAAAAGAATGAGAAAAACTGAGGATAGTCTCAGAGACCTCTGGGATAATATCAAATGCGTCAACATTCAAATTATAGGGGTCCCAGAAGAAGTGAAAAAGAAAGGGCATGAGAAAATTTTTGAAGAGATCCTAGTTGAAAATTGCCACAACATGGAAAAGGAAATAGTCAATCAAGTCCAAGAGGAAAGGCACAAAGAGTCCCACACAGGATAAACCCAAGGAGAAACACACCAAGACACATACTCATCAAACAAAAAATGACTAAACACAAAGAAAGATTATTAAAAGCAGCAAGGGAAAAGCAACAAGTAACATACAGGGGAAATCCCATATGCTTAACAGCTGATCATGCAACAGAAACTCTGTGGGCCAGAAAGTAACAGAAGGATATATTTAAAATACTGAAAGGGAAAAATCTACAACCAAGATTACTGTACCCAGCAAGGATCTCATTCAAAATTGACAGAGAAATAAAAAGCTTTTCAGACAAGCCAAAGGTAAGGGAATTCAGTACCACCAAACCAGCTTTACAAAAAATGTTAAAGGGACTTATATGGTCAAGAAATACAAGAGAAGAAAAAAGATCTACAAAATCAACCCCAAACAATTAAGAAAATAGCAATAGGAACATATATATAAATATTACTTTAAATGTAAATGGATTAAATGCCCCAACCAAAAGACATAGACTGGCTGAATAGATACAAAAACAAGACCCATATATATGCTGTCTACAAGAAACCCACTTCAGACCTAAAGACACATTTAGACTGAAGGTGAGAGGATGGAAAAATATATTCCATGCAAATGGAAAGCAAAAGCAAGATGGAGTAGCAATCCTCATATCAGACAAAACAGACCTTAGAATAAAGAAGATTACGAGATAAGGAAGGACACTACAAAATGATCAAGGGATCAATCCAAGAGGAAGACATATCAATTGTAAATATCTATGCACCCAACATAGGAGCACCTCAATACATAAGACAAACACTAACAGACATAAAAGGAGAAATTGACAATAACACCATAATAGTAGGAGACTTTAACATCCCACTCACACCAATAGACAGATCATAAAAACTGAAAATTAATAAAGAAACACAAGTCTTAAATGATACATTAGATGAGATGAATCCATTGATATCTTCAGGACATTCTATCCAAATGCAGAAGAATACACCTTCTTCTCAAGTGCACATGGAACATTCTCCTGGATAGATGAAATATTGGGTCACTAAGCAAAGCTCAGTAAATTTAAGAAAATGGAAATTGTATCAAGCATCTTCTTGACCACAGTGCTATGAGACTAGATATCAACAACAAGGAAAAAACTGTAAGAAATACAAACACATGGAGATTAAACAACACATTTCTAAACAACCAACAGGTTACTGGAGAAATCAAAAGGGAAACCAAAAAATTTCTAGAAACAAATGACAATGAAAACACAACTCAAAACCCATGGGATGCAGCAAAAGCAGTTATTAGAGGGAATTTTACAGAATTCAATCCTACTTCAAGAAAACAAGAAAAACACTGAATAGACAACCTAACTTCACACCTAAAACAACTGGAAAAAGAAGAACAAAAAACCCAACATTAGTAGAAGGAAAGAAATCATAAAGATCCACGCAAAAATAAATGAAAAAGAAATGAAAGAAACAATATAAAGATTAATAACACAAAAAGCTGGTTCTTTGAGAAGATAAACAAAATTGACAAACCCTTAGCCAGACTCATCAAGAAAAAATGTCTATGTGGTACATATACACATGGAATATTACTCAGCCATAAAAAGGAATACATCTGAGTCAGTGCTAATGAGGTGGATGAATCTGGAAACTATTACACAGAGTGAAGTAAGTCAGGAAGAGAAAAATAAATAGCATATTCTAATGCATATATACAGACTCTACAAAAATGGTACTGAAGAATTTATTTAAAGGGCAACAGTGGAGAAACAGAGAACAGACTTATGGACATGCGGAGAGGGGACGAGTGGGTGAGATGTATGGAGAGAGTAACATGGAAACTTACATTACCATATGTAAAATAGATAACCAATGGGAATGTGCTGTATGGCTCAGGAAATTCAAACAGCGGCTCTCTCAACCTAGAAGGGTGGGGTGAGGAGGGTGATGGAGGGAGGTTCAAAGGGGAGGGATATATGTATACCTATGGCTGATTGGTTCCAAATAGGAAAAGGAGTACATCAAGGCTGTATATTGTCACCCTGCTTATTTAACTTCTATGCAGAGTACATCATGAGAGACACTGGGCTGGAAGAAGCACAAGCTGGAATCAAGATTGCTGGGAGAAATATCAATAACCTCAGATATGCAGATGACACCACCTTTATGGCAGAAAGTGAAGAGAAACTAAAAAGCCTCTTGATGAAAGTGAAAGAGGAGAGTGAAAAAGTTGGCTTAAAGCTTAACATTCAGAAAACTAAGATCATGGCATCTGGTCCCATCACCTCATGGGAAAAAGATGGGGAGACAGTGGAAACTGTGTCAGACTTTATTTTTTTGGGCTCCAAAATCACTGCAGATGGTGGCTGCAGCCATGAAATTAAAAGATGCTTACTCCTTGGAAGGAAAGTTATGACCAACCTAGATAGCATATTAAAAAGCAGAGACATTACTTTGCCAACAAAGGTCCGTCTGGTCAAGGCTATGGTTTTTCCAGTGGTCATGTATGGATGTGAGACTTGGACTGTGAAGAAAACTGAGCGCCGAAAAATTGAGGCTTTTGAACTATGGTGTTGGAGAAGACTCTTGAGAGTCCCTTGGACTGCAAGTAGATCCAACCAGTCCATCCTGAAGGCGATAAGTCCTGGGTGTTCATTGGAAAGACTGATGCTGAAGCTGAAACTCTAGTACTTTGGCCACCTCATGTGAAGAGTTGACTCGTTGGAAAAAATCCTGATGCTGGGAGGGATTGGGAGCAGGAGGAGAAGGGGACGACAGAGGATGAGATGGCTGGATGGCATCACCAACTCGATGGGCTTGAGTTTGAGTAAACTCCGGGAGTTTGTGACGGACAGGGAGGTCTGGCATGCATTCATGGGGTCGCAAACAGTCGGAAACGACTGAGCGACTGAACTGAACTGATGGCTGATTCATGTTGAGGTTTGACAGAGAACAAAATTCTGTAAAGCAATTATCCTTCAGTAAAAAATAAATGAATTAAAAAAATATAACCAACCATAATTAAGTGTAACTTTCTAGCAATTAGAGCTGAATAGCTGTGCAGTGACTAATAAAAATATCTCAACAGGCACTGAAAAATAGTCACGATCATGATAAATACAGCTACCATGTATAAAGTACCTGATAAGATACTAAATCCCTGCCACCATTTAATCTTCATGAAACCAAAGCAATGGTCAAAACTGTGGCTCAAAGAGGCACTTTACCCAAGATTATACAGCAATTAGTGACAAAGCTAAAACTCCTATCTAGGTCTGTCCAAATTCAAAGTCCAGGGTTTCCAATGAGAAACAAAATGAAAGCTATAAAATGATTTCACATGGCAAGTGAGAAGTAGTGGATTAATACCCTCCTACATTGACTTCACCAGGATTTTTTGACTTGTGGACACTTAAAATTAGAGGCTTTAAGGAACCCTTTACTAGAGCCAGTTTCAGCGTATGAAAATTGGAAAAATAATATCAATTGCTAAATATTTTAAAACATTTGCTTTTGGTTGGTAAATATTCATTGCTTAAAGCCTACCAAGGTCCCCTTTTAGACATGGTTGAGGACCCACTTGTCTGCATTTTGATTCAGCAATGAATGTGTTAATTCTACCCTATTAGGGTTAATGTCATTAGGGTTAATGCCAGGACCATATCATTGGCCATTGGTCAGTGCCTGTCTTCACTGGTTTGTTAAATATTCTAAATATCACTCTACTCATAATTGTTGAGTCACAAATGGGCTAAGTAGAGATTAAAACTTAGTTTGAAGGGAATATTCAACTGGAACAGAAACAGTTCATCAGAAAATTAAGATAAGTTAACTACAGTCAGCAAAAACAAGACCGGGAGCTGACTGTAGCTCAGATTATGAACTCCTTATTGCCAAATTCAGATGTAAATTGAAGAAAGTAAGTAGGGAAAACCACTAAACCATTCAGGTATGACCTAAATCAAACCCCTTACAATTATACAGTGGAAGTGAGAAATAGATTTAAGGGACTAGATCTGATAGACAGTGCCTGATGAACTATGGATAGAGGTTCATGACATTGTCCAGGAGACAGGGATCAACACCATCCCCAAGAAAAAGAAATGCAAAAAAGCAAAATGGCTAGCTGTGAAAAGAAGAGAAGCGAAAAGCAAAGGAGAAAAGGAAATGTATACCCATCTGAATGCAGAGTTCCAAAGAATAGCAAGGAAAGATAAGAAAACCTTCCTCAGTGATCAGTGGAAAGAAATAAAGGAATACAATAGAAAAGACTAGTGATTTCTTCAAGAAAATTAGAGATACCAAGGGAATATTTCATGCAAAGATGGGCACAAAAAAAGGACAGAAATGATATGGACCTAACAGAAGCAGAAGATATTAAGAAGAGGTGGCAAGAATACACAGAAGAACTGTACAAAAAAAGATATTCACAACCCAGACAATCACGAAGGTGCGATCACTTACTTAGAGTCAGACATCCTGGAATGTGAAGTCAAGTGGGCCTTAGGAAGAATCACTATGAACAAAGCTAGTAGAGGTGATGGAATTCCAGTTGAGCTATTACAAATCCTGAAAGATGATGCTGTGAAAGTGCTGCACTCAACATGCTAGCAAATTTGGAAAACTCAGCAGTGGCCACAGGACTGGAAAAGGTGTTTCTCATTCCAATCCCAAAGAAAGGTAATTCCAAAGAATGCTCAAACTACCGCACAATTGCATTCATCTCACACGCTAGTACAGTAAAGCTCAAAATTCTCCAAGTCAGGCTTTAACAGTATGTGAACTGTGAACTTCCAGATGTTCAAGCTAGTTTTAGGAAAGTCAGAGGATCCAGAGATCAAATTGCCAACATCCACTGGAGCACTGAAAAAGCAAGCGAGTTCCAGAAAAACATCTGTTTCTGCTTTATTGACTATGCCAAAGCCTTTGACTGTGTGGATCACAATAAACTGTGAGAAATTCTGAAAGAGATGGGAAAAACAGACCACCTGACTTGCCTCTTGAGAAATCTGTATGCAGGTCAGGAAGCAACAGTTAGAACTAGACATGGAACAACAGACTGTTTCCAAATAGGAAAAGGAGTACGTCAAGGCTGTATATCACCACCACAAGCTGGAATCAAGATTTCCAGGAGAAATATCAATAACCTCAGATATGCAGATGACATCACCCTTATGGCAGAAAGGGAAGAAGAACTAAAGAACCTCTTGATGAAAGTGAAAGAGGAGAGCGAAAAAGTTGGCTCAACATTCAGAAAACTAAGATCATGGCATCTAGTCCCATCACTTCACGGCAAATAGATGGGAAACAGTGGCTGACACTGTTATTTTGGGCTCCAAAACCACTGCAGATGGTGACTGCAGTCATGAAATTAAAAGACACTTACTCCTTGGAGGAAAGTTATGACCAACCTAGACAGCATATTAAAAAGTAGAGACATTACTTTGCCTACAAAGGTCTCGTCGAGGCTATGGTTTTTCCAGTAGTCATGTATGGACATGAGCGTTGGACTGTAAAGAAAGCTGAGCGCTAAAGAATTGTTGTTTTTGAACTGTGGTGTTGGAGAAGACTCTTGAGAGTCCCTTGGACTGCAAGGAGACCCAACCAGTCTATCCTAAAGAAGATCAGTCCCAAGTGTTCATTGGAAGGACTGATGTTGAAGCTGAAACTCCAATACTTTGGCCACCTGATGCGAAGAGCTGACTCATTGGAAAAGACCCTGATGCTGGGAAAGATTGAGGGCAGGAGGATAAAGGGACTGCAGAGGATGAGATGATTGGATGGCATCACCGATTTGATGGAGATGAGGCTGAGTAAACTCCAGGAGTTGGTGGTGCATAGGGAGGCCTGGCGTGCTGTGGTCCATGGGGTCGCAAAGAGTTGGACATGACTGAGTAACTGACCTGAACTGAACTATTAGTTGAGAAATATAAAAGGGTCATGTGTTTAAAAAAGCTGAACCACAAAAATTCATAATTCAGGTCATTCAATTGCAATTAATCAGATTAATAACTAAATGGTTTACTTATTAATTACAACTAAATTATTAAATATAGTTTATTATAGATTAATAAATACATGGTTTCCTTTGTTGAAGATAGAACTGGAATTCTGTATAACTAGTCCATGTTGTCTTTCTTACAGTCTATTTTGCATGATTCCTTATATCAAATATAGCAAAATTTAAATATCCTTCTATCAGTAATTGGTGCTATATAGGAATCTGCTTCGTGAAGTCAGCCTATGTCAGTGCATCTCAATCTTGGCTGCATGTTGGACTCACTTGAGAAACTTATCCATCAAGGCTCCTGGTGGCGGGACACAGGTAGGTTTGAAAACTCAGGGTAATCTAACACACAGCCAAGGTTGGGAATCACCACCCCATATCCAAATGCTACTCATTTCTTCCTTTTTTGAGATTATGCTCCTTATGTTGGATCAACTGCATTTCACTATTTCTTAGGTTTCTGCTGTACATCTGCAAATTACCCCTGAAAAGGAAGGATGAATAAAGTAGGAGCTAGAGTGAACAAGATCCTGGTTTGTAGGGACTGACAACTTCCCAGGATGTGGGATTTCTGGTATTAAAACCCTACCCAGAACAATTTCCTCTGCCCTTTCTCTGGATGGGCAGTTTACTTGCATCCACTCCCTGGGGTCTGGGATCAAGAAATTAAGTGACAAAATGTAAAGGGAATTGAACAATGCTATGTCCCTTTATGAGTTCACAGTCCATTAAACAGTACAGCAAGGGTGATGACACCTAGGACAATTTTAGAACAGAATTTACCCATCATCAGGGGGTTTATTTTGTTGAAGCCTAAAATATTTGCACAAATAGCAGTCAGCCTTTTCTTTTTCTTCTCAAGCCCTCAGGCACTTGATTCACTGGTCCCTGCTAGGCTAGAATTTAGCAAGCTTTGCCTAAACAAGCCAATTTTATCAACATTGAAAAGAACTATTATATTTAAATGGTTAGACTGTTTGGGGTGGGTCTAGGAGAAAGATGAAAAATTGTTGTGTAACTTCATGACTTTTTTTTTTTTTTAAACCAGTTACACCAAGGTTCTAATGTTTAGTCTCACACAACTCAGCAATATTTGCATATAAAATCCTTTGCTTTCCCAATTTGCATGGAGTGCAGAGAGAGGTGTTTACTGGCAGCCCGGGGAAGTTTTGGATCATGGTGTAGGACAGTTTCTATGTAACACCCGGTTACAGCTCTACTAACATCTGCACTTTACCCTATTAAAGTTATCTTTTCTCTGAACAATGGAAAATGGGCCACAGACAGCTGTTGGGTTGCCTTAAGCAAGACAGTGACTATTGACATGCTTTGAGACAATCACAAAGAACGGAATTTAACTTGCCTCTTCTCTAAATGTTTCCTATTGTAGTATAAGGATCCATCTGCATACCTATCGTGATTCCCCATTCTTACTCTTTCCTGTGGCCCTGGGGCCACATCAGAGGTAAGCGTGGGGATATCATTTGAACTTGAGTCCCACTTTTTTCAATTGCCACTATCTTGCTATTTCCTCTACTCTATGGGAATCCATTCCTTTCCTTCATCTTGACCTCTTTTTCTTTATTTCTTCCATTCCTTGTAACTTCTGTATTTGCACACCAGAAACTTGGCTTTAAAATGAACCCTGTTTCCTTCAAGTCGGTGAATCTTATGTTAGACACAAATCTTGGGAGCAATTTCACACTCTTCAGCATGTTTTCCCAGGAACTGCTCCTTCCTGCCAGTGTCTGTTTTTCTGGTTTAGGCTTTCAAGTTCCATGAAGATCGGCTTCTGGAATTGTGAGGCATTTTATGTTTTTTTGTTTTTTAAGTCATCAGGAATCATGTTCTTTGCAGACTAAGTGCTTATGTGAGTCAAGGGAAAAGTTCTATATTTTGGGAAAAGATTTCACAATTAAGTAATCACCCTCAAACAAAACATGTGATGGATGTAGTAAGTATAATTTGTAGATTAGGCTTTATTTTATTCCATATATATTCATGCTGCCTTGTGTCAAGAACTGAGTCGGGTGTTGGCAACATAAAGCTGAACAGGCTATGGTTCAAGTTCTCTGTGAAACCTGAAGTTTATCTGGGAGATAGACTAAAGAACAATTCATATGTGATGTTCTTTTAAAGTATCTATTTATTCATTTATGAAATTCATTTTAAATGCTCTGCTTATATTTTCTAAAGTATCTTTTCTAATATTAAAAGTATGAGACTTCAAAAATACTCTATCAAAATTGACACTGTATCTTTCATATATGGACACTATAGAGAATTAATTTTGAGGATTGTTTGGTGTTTAAATATAAGATATTTGAAATTAATATTCATAAAATGAAATAAATGGACATTGGGATCACTGAGAATTTTGTAATCTTCTATGTTACTATAATGTTACTATGTGGTAGGAAATATACCACCATTTTAATGAAAATTTCAGTTTATTTTTATTGATAGTTTTAAACTGGTTATAAAAATCTGATTATGTCTAAAAGTATAAGTCAAGGAAAATAAGTAACAGAATACCAGAGTGAATATGAAACTTTAAATATTATTCACAAAATACTGTGTATGCATGTACTTGTGTGTTTATGTCTATGAGAGAAGAGGAAAGAACTTCTCAAATATATGACCTAAAGTTAAACTTAACAATGAAGTAAAAGTAAGAACTATAAATCTTGAATCTAAATCACATTAACATTCTCTTATATTAATAGATTAAGAGTTAGCAAATACCTTGGAAAGAGTATAGCTTTTGATGTCTCGTTATAAACATGTTAAAATGCTCTCATAAATAGCCTTTGATATTGTATTCTAAAACTGACATAGGGACAGTGCTGAGTCTCCCTCAACTTTTCTATTAGATATCATCTTTTAAAAAAGTTTATTCAAGTATAGTTGATTTACAACATTATGTTAATTCCTGCTGTACAGTAGTGACTTATTATACATTTTTTCATATTCTTTTCCATTATGGTTTATCACACGATATTAAATATAGTGGCCTGTGCTATACAGGAAGACCTTGTTTATCCATCTTATATATAAAATTTTGAAGTGAAGTGAAAGTCGCTCAGTCGTGTCCGACACTTTGTAACCCCATGGATTGTACAGTCCATGGAATTCACACCAGGATACTGGAGTGGGTAGCCTTTCCCTTCTGCAGGGGATCTTCCCAAAGCAGGGATCAAATCAAGGTCTCCTGCACCGCAGATGGATTCTTTACCAGCTGAGCTACAAGGGAAGCCCAAGAATATTGGAGTGGGTAGCCTATCCCTTCTCCAGCAGATCTTCCCAACCCAGGAATGGAACCGGGGTCTCCTGCATTGCAGGCAGATTCTTTACCAGTTGAGCTATCAGGGAAGCCAATACAATAATAATAGTTTATATTTGCTAATCCCAAGACTCCCAATATTTCCCTCCTCCACTTCTCTTCCCCTTGACAACCACACAAGTCTGTTCTCTGTATCTGAGTGAGATTTTGCTTCGTAGATGTGTTCATTTGTGTCATATTTTAGATTCCACATATAAGTGATATCATGTGGTATTGCTAGATGACATATCTGGAAGTCCATTGATCCTGGAGTCATCTGTGACTCTGCTGGCTTAACACATGAGAAAAGATCTTGCCATGCACTTCTCTTTTGAAACTGTCTCTTTGGGGCTCCTTTGATAATAGTTTCTTTCAAATGCATACTTTAAATCGGATCTCAAGTTATTCCATTTGACTTACATTCTTGTAGAATTTTTGCAGCACTCATTTTATCAGCCATTTATAACACACTCTGGTATTCACCACTTGAAAGATACTATTGAAGGGGAGCTTAATTGCCTGAGATTGATTCCACCACACACATCATTACACAGGCTATAGATATGTGTACACGGCTAAAGGAGAAATGGGGGTATGCTCTTCTCTCTCTGACACTATTTAAATAACACTATTAACTGATTAATCAGCACAGGAGCTACATGGAATGTATGGCTTTGGTTTTCTGAATTCTGATTGATACTGGAAATCAAGTGGTAGCTCTTTTGAATTGCTACTCACTGATTTAGAACAGATGCAAATCCATCTAGAATGAAATAAAATCTTCCTGAATAATCAATTCAGCACAATTATTTATAGAGAATCAGGCTGTGTCTCTAAAATCTAAGAAATCATATTGCAGCATGGGTAAGCTGGTTATTTAAATTAGGATGGCCATACCATCTATATGATTATCAAACTGTACCTAAATATATTCCAAAATATTCTGAATAGACCATAAGTAATTTTTTCATTTTCAAATGAATACACCGTTTCCAGTTACTTCTAGGGATGGAAAAGAAAGGGAAAACAAAAGAATTTCATCTCACATATATCTTCATAAATGATTCTACTTTATACATAGATATGAGAGCCCAGCATCTGGGGAAATTTTAAGGGGAAATAGTAAAGTCTTCCTGGGAGGGAAAAAAATCTAGGACAGGGGAGAAAAATAGAGCACTCAGGGCAAAGCAAAACCCAGAGGAGTTAAGTAATAAAAAATACAAAGCACAGCCAGAGCAGGAGTGTCTGAACACATAGCAAATACATAAGCATGAAAACACATGTCCACTCCCATTTTCAGAAAAGGGACAAAAACAGGAAAAAAAATTGATTATTCAGGAAGATTTTGTTCCATTTATTTCATTCTAGATGAATTATGGCACTGGGATTGGTCATAGCTGTTGGGGCTATAGCTTGGTCCCCTATTAGTAAGTATTAAGCTTTCTGTAGATATTGCAGGTGGACATCATCTTGGACTAGGTATAAGGAGCAAATGGCTCTGTGATTAAGTCAGATACGCAGTAAGCTCTCTGATGATGATGTTTTTGGAACCTGGTGCAATAAGCCCAGCTGCAAGTACTGATAGATCAGTTTTAGTGACAGGGCCCGCACTTTGGAGCCTCTGCAGAGCCTCCATTCTGGCCATGTGGACTGCTGCATTTGTCAAAGCACTACGATGGCTGAGGACAAACACTGACCGATAACCACTGGACCAGTCATCTCGTCACCCTGGAGGGTGAGTGCCTCCTCCAACACGAATGCTCTCTGGTTGGCATCGCCAGATGGTGCAATAACTTGCCCTTTGTATCAGAGGAATGGCAATATACTCCAGACCATCAGGGACCCAACATTTCCACTGATCCTGCAGGTCTCTGAATCTCTACTGGTGTTATTCTCATTTTCTGGCCTACGTGTGTCTTACCAGGGAAGACAGAGTACTTGCCACTTTCTGATCATCAAGCCAAATTAGTGTATTGTTACCAATATAATGGACCAATGTGACATTCCTCAGGATATCAAATTGATCAGGGTTTATGAGAACTGCACTGTGGCCAAAAACAAGGGAATTAATGAAGCTTAGACTAGGGAGGATTTTGGTCTTCTTACCTAATACAGTTTTTCTGGATCTTCTGTGTTAATAACTGGGGGAAAATACCAATGCAATAGCCACATATGTAATTCCTGAGACTGTTCTAGTAAGAGTTCTTATCCAGCACAACAGCTGCAATTAGGACAATCATTTGCTTAAGTTTATGTCAAACCCAATCACAAACCACAACCCACAGGAGTTCCATGGAGGCTTTACAATTAAATGAGGCTTCCCAGATGGCTCAATGGTAAAGAATCCACCTGCTAATTCAGGAAACACAGGTTCAGTCCCTGGGTCAGGAAGATTCCCTGGAAAAGGAAATGGCAACCCACTCCAGTATTCTTGCATGGGAAATCCCATGGACAGAGAAGCCTGGTGAGCAACAGTTTATGGGGTGTCAAAACAAGTCAGATACAACTTAGCGACTAACACAAAAGCAATACAACTAAATGCTGCTGCTGCTGCTAAGTTGCTTCAGTCGTGTCCGACTCTGTGCGACCCCATGGACAGCAGCCCACCAGGCTCCCCCGTCCCTGGGATTCTCCAGGCAAGAACACTGGAGTGGGTTGCCATTTCCCTTTCCAGTGCATGAAAGTGAAAAGTGAAAGTGAAGTCGCTCAGTTGTGTCCGACTCTTAGCGACCCCATGGACTCCAGCCCACCAGGCTCCTCCGTCCATGGGATTTTCCAGGCAAGAGTACTCAAGTGGGTTGTCATTGCCTTCTCCATACAACTAAATGGAATGAAGACAAAAATGGTAACCACCACTCTATCCTTTAAGTCTTTCATGTTGGCTCTAATCCCTTCAATTCCTCCTAGGGTGTAATTTACCATCTTGGCTGGGCTGGGAGTTGGGAGAAGCAGTGGGACAGCTTCTGGGGCTTCCACTTGGCCTTTCCTACAATAACAGTTATTACTCCATAGATTAGGGAACCAATATAAGAGTACCACCTTACCTGCCTCCTGAGAAACCTGTATCTAGGTCTAGAAGCAACAGTTAGAAGCAGACGTGGAACAACAGACTGGTTCAAAATTGGGAAAGGAGTACATCAAGGCTGTATATCGTCACCTTGCTTATTTAACTTACATACAGAGTACACCATGAGAAATGCTGGGCTGGATGAAGCACAAGCTGGAATCAAGACTGCTGGGAGAAATAGCAATAATCTCAGATATGCAGATGACACCACCCTTATGGCAGAAAGTCAAGAGGAACTAAAGAGTCTCTTGATGAAGGTGAAAGAAGAGAGTGAAAAGGCTGGCTTAAAACTCAACATTAAAAAGACGAAGATCATGGCATCTGGTCCCATCATTTTATGGCAAACAGATGAGGAAACAATGGAAAGAGTGACAGAATTTAATTTCTTGGGCTCCAAAATCACTGAAGATGGTGATTGCAGCCATTAAATTAAAAGACACTTGCTCCTTGAAAGAAAAGCTATAACAAACCTAGAAGCGTATTAAAAAGCAGAGACATTACTTTGCCAACAAACGTCCGTCTAGTCAAGGCTATGGTTTTTCCAGTGGTCACGAATGAATGTGAGAGTTGGATTATAAAGAAGGCTGAGCACCGAAGAATTTATGCTTTTAAGCTATAGTGTTGGAAAAGACTCTTGAGAGTCCCTTGGACAGCAAGGAGATCAAACCAGTTGATCCTAAAGGAAATCAACCCTGAAAATTCATTGGAAGGACTGGTGCTGAAGCTGAAGCTCCAATCCTTTGGCCACCTGATATGAAGAACCAACTCATTAGAAAACATTCTGATGTTGGGAAAGATCGAAGGTAAGTGAAGGGGATGACAGAGGATGAGATGGTTGGATGGCATCACTGACTCAATGGAGGCTCTGGGAGATGGCGAAGGACAGGGAATCCTGGCGTGCTGCAGTCCATGGGGTCACAAAGAGTTGAACACAATTAAGTGACTGAACAATAATGACAACCAGCTGCTAAGTATATCCATACTAACCATGCAGTAGCAAAATAAGTCAATACCCACAGAATGGATCCATAAACCCAACAAACTCAATAATGAAGAGACTTGAACCAGGATCTTCCCTGGCGGTCCAGTGGCTAACACACTGAACTCCCAATGCAGGGGGCCCAGGCTCCATCCCTGGTCAGGGAACTATATCCCACATGCTGCAACATACAAGATCCCACATGCCTCAACTAAGATCCAGTGCAGTCAAATAAACAGATAGACTTGGGTCAGGACTTGGTTTATCTCCTGGTCTCTAATCACTGTAACCACCCTAAAAACTGTTGGGTTTCTAAATCTCAGATCACATCTGGTCCCCAAAACTCTCAAAATGTTAAAGTATTTCCTCTGAAGGTGCCTTTGGGGGGGAACATTATGGGAATGATGATTGTATATATTCTTCCTCAAGGGGACCGTGCTTCCACCTCAAACAGTAAGTCTGGGTCTGAGAACTGGCTGAGATCTGTAAAGTGGTGGTCTCATGCCCTAACTTACCAAAATGTTTATAGGCAGTGGATTGGGCTGAGTGCAATGGAACAGGAAGCATTGGCTTTTGTAATAGCTGAGGTACTTCAACAGTTCAAGGACACTGATAAATGTAAGGACTGTGGAGTTAACTGGCTTGTATAAGTGCTTTGACAATAGAAAATGGCAAGCTCACATCAAACAAGTAAGTGGCCAGGGGCCAGTGTTTGTCGGTCAGTCATGCCAAACTCTTTGCAGACTCTGTGGATTGTAGTTGGCCAGGCTCCTCTGTCCATGGAATTCTCCAGGCGAGAATAATGGAGTGGGTTGCCATTCCCTTCTCCAGGGGATCTTCCCGACTCAGGGATCGAACCTGGGTATCCCTCATTGCAAGCAGATTCTTTACCATCTGAGCCACCAGGGAAGTGGAGACACATTTTAAAAAGCCATAAATGAGATCTTTCTTATACTCATGCTATTGGTAGCATGCTTATTTGGAGCTAAACTTTCTAGCTAGCCTTTCATTAGTCCATAAGCTGTAATAAGTTGAAATTTCATGCATAAAAATACTAGAGAAGAAATCACTGCTCAGCTCATAGCCCTTCTTAGCATGTGTTCCTGATACACATTGGTGGCTTTACACAAATAGCTCTCCCTGCCAGACTGCATGTTCCATGTCATGTGTGTGATGGGAACTGCATGTCTTCAGTTTACTCTGGCACATCACTGGGTAATGGCTAAGATGAGCTCAGAGGGATAGAGAGCAGATGAACCATTTGGGGGAAAGTCATGGTTTCATATCTCTAAGCGAGGTTTAAGTAAATAGGTTTGGAGGTTGGATGAACCTATAATGGGAGCACCTGTTGGATCAGGTTTAACTGACTGCTATTTGTGTGGCATACTGTATAAAACCACAGGGTGGTTGGAATCATTCCCAGGGTGAAAATGCTGCCTCCTGGTTTTGGATGATGTGGTACCCGGGAGCGTGAGCAGAAAACAATAATAGAGACTTGAGTGTTTTTTGTTAGTGTTTAGACAGGTGTCTTATCTATTAAAAATCAATTGCACTCATTGGTCACTAGAGGGAATGTAAGTTTTGTTTCAGAGGAATAGGAAAATTTTTTGTTTTAGGAGAGAGAGAGAACAGGAGACCCATTCTCACACCAATTCTGCCACCTCTTGGCTGAGTGGATTTTCGTCTTCTCACTTTGTGGACCCTCAGTTTCCACATCCATGATTGAATGAGATGATATACAAAGTTCCTTCTGGCTCCAACAGTCAGAGACCCCAGGAACCCCATCTCATCATCTGTCTTTAGCCTTCATTCATATACCAGCAATGTAATTCTATTAAGCTTCCTCCCAATGGGAAGGCAGCAGTGACATTGATCAGGTATTTGAAGAAAATCTGAGACCTCTCTCCCATTTGAAAACCGCTTTCTGGCTTGCAGCCACCTGAACAGTCTTTTTTAAGAAATTTTTTATGTGGACCATTTTAAACTCTTAATTGAATCTGTTACAATAGTCCTTCTTTTTTTATGTTCTTTTTTTTTTTTTTTTTTCTTTCCTGGCTGTGAAGCACACAGGATCTTAGCTCCCAGATCAGAGATTGAACCCACATCCCCTGCACTGGAAGGTAAAGTCTTAACCGCTTGATCACCAGAGAAGCCCCCCAAACACAGTCTTAATCCCACTTTCCCTGAATTTGCATTTCCTTCCCTTGTTCCTGGCTCATGATTCACCTCTATCCATAAATCAGCATCTAGTTAAGGAATATTTCATCCAGCCTAGCTTTTCATGAATTGTCCACAATTTTGCTGATGGTCAGATATTTTCAGAGATTAATTCTCTGCCTCCTGCCTTTGGGCCAGCTTCCTCACTGTGGAAGCCATCCCAGCTTGTTTGTCCTTTGCATAGCTTTTTTTGAAGTTAAACTGGCTCTGCTCTTCATGTTTGCTTACAAAGAAGTTCCCTGGTCCATCCATCAGAGGCCCCTCCGACCTCCCTTCTTTCCCCTGCCTCCTCCCTACACTCAAGAGTACTCTAATGTCTTATTGATTGGAGTCCTTTATCCTCAAGCATGAGTGTCAAGGATATTTCCTGGGCTGCACATGGAGTTTATCTTTAATATCAGTGTATTTCAGGCTTCCCAGGTGGCTCAGTGGTAAAGAATCCGCCTGCCAATGGAAGAGACATGGGTTCGATCCCTGGATCGGGGAGATCCCCTGCAGAAGGAAATGACAACCCAGTCCTGTATTCTAGCCTAGGAAATCCCATGGACAGAGTGGCCTGGCGGCCTACAGTCCATGCAGTCACAGAGTCAGACGTGACTGAGCGACTGAGCAGGCATGCGTGCACTAATGTATTTTAGACTCTGCAAGGTGCTCTCAGAACCCAAAGGCACCAAGATTCAGTCTCTCCCTCTTTTCCCAAAATACTGATTTTCACTGAAGTACAGACTAAATGTTCCATGACTCTAAGCTACTTTAACATGATCCATTGCCAAATGAAGTGAAGGAGGGACATATCTAGTACTCCTCCTTATTGGTGGGTTCTCAGAGTTACTGATTACGTAGCTAAGAGGTGCACTTCTCGCCCTGAAAGCTGGATTGGGCCATGGCAGCTGCCACTGCAGCCTGGGCCACAATTGTCCTGGGACTTCCAGAAGGCCTGTCAAAGCTGCACAAAAAGACTGCTTTCTGAGAATCAGAGACCCTCTTACAAATGAGCCATCCAAAGCCTGATGATGTTGACTTCAGATTTACATTTAACATTTTTTTAATCAACTGTACAAGAAGGAAGAAAGGCGCTTTGTTTTTAACAAAACATCACATTTATATGCCCAGATGAAAATTCACTCTTGATTCTAAATAAAAACATAGGCTGTATTCTAGGTCTGGAATGTCGCTCTTATCAAACCAGTACCTGAAACAATATTTTGGTTTATGCTGAAAGCAAAAGGCCTAAAATCAGTTTCAGAAATAGATATAAAAGCTCTGTTTTCACAGAAGCTCACTGGAATAGAAATCATCAACCAGAGAGAAAGACAACAGATTCTTACGGCTCTGTGTGTATAACGAACATAGTAATTATCCATGCCCCAGGGACTTAGCCCCTTAGGGAAAAGGCTCCACTTTCAACCTCCTTATCAAACTAAAATCCTTTGAAATAAATGTATCATGTCTTCGGGCTCTGTTTAAAACTATTTATAGATAGATACTGTTTGTTGTTTTTTTGCTGCCTTCATTTTGTTTCCAGTGTTCACAAGGACAATTAAAACCCAGTCTGTAATAAGGCATCTGTTGTAAACAAGTTCAGACAAAGGAAGCAATTTTTCTGGCAAGCAGGGGGCACGCAGAGATGTAGATTCTGTGTTATAGGAAGCATAGATGCTCACAGGATAAGGTCCTTTTCCCTCCAAACCACTCCCTCACATACCTTGGGGATCTTGGTGGCTAAATTTCTCAGCTGTGTAAGTTGTTTTGGGGAAACATTAGACATTAAAAATATTGTTCATCTCCAAAACGTGCCTTGCTTTTTCACTCTTATGGGTTTCAGCCACATCCATTCATAGATTTCCTAGTATCTGTCCATCATGGACTAAGAACAAATAGGCATCTGACTCCATCGACAGAAATACATTCCGCAAGCATCCCTTCTGCAGAGCACATGCACACAGATCTGCACACACAATACACATGTGAACACCGTGCACAGACCTGCACACCTTTATACACACACAAGAACAGGCACGCAACAAATTATGTGCCCGGGCACAAACACACCTACATACACTCACATGCTTGCACAAGTATAAACAGACACACATGTGCATGCATGCTCAATTCATATATGTTCCTGTGCGTGTGCAGCTGCACGCACACACATGTGCACACGCGTGCACACACATACTCCCTGGCTGGTCAGAAGAGAAGGGCCCTAGCTTCCCAGCCCTGCTTCAGGTTTCTGAGCTATGTGCTCATTTCCATCTTGGAAGATAATAATCTTCAGCACACTCTTCTCAGTGCCTCAGGGAAAGTTCATTCCTACCAGCTGCCTCCACATCCCCTTCCTGTTTTAGACCCACAGTCAAACCTTTCCATTTCAAAGAGAAATCTCTAGCCCTAAACTGGGCAGCCTCTCTCTGTAGCCAGGCTTGAGGACTGACCAACTTTGTCCATCATTCCCTGAGATACAGGAAGGTGACCCAGAGACCCCAGCCCTCCTCTGCCAGAGACAGACAGCTGTTGGAACCTCCTCCCCTGCCTGGTCCCCCAGGAAGACAGCTGAGCAGCTCCTGGAAAAATAAGTCCATTTTCTCACTGTCCTCAGGGCAGGGATACTCTTACTTATCTTTGCATCTGTAGTGCCTAGCGCAGTGCCTGTCAGAGAACAGAAGCCGGTAAAGATCTGCTGAAAAATGAAATTCCAGGAGCTGATTCTCCCTCCAGTTTCTCAAATCTGGATAACCATACTCCCAGGCTTCCCAGGGGGTGCTAATGGTAGGGAATCCCCCTGCCGATGCAGGCAAGAGACGAGGATTTGGTCCCTGGGTGGGGAAGATTCCCTGGAGAAGGAAATGGCAACCCAGTCCAGTATTCTCACCTGAGAATCCCAGGGACAGAGAAACCCAGCGGGCTTCAGTCCATGGGGCCACAAGGAATCAGACACGACTGAACATAGCACATACTTGCAGGAATGTGTCTCTGTGGACCAGGAGGAGCCTAAGTCACAGAGTCCATCATCTAGCAAGCCTACTTTCTATCAAGCCATGTTTAAAAGATCATTTTTTTCTGAAAGCTAGCGCTGGACAAAGAGAATCTAATACATGTCACATTGGTAGTTATGATAAAGATCTCAGACTCTGAGGACCATTTTAAATTCTGTACTTAACCACTGATTAGTCACGTGATCGCTAGTAAGTTTTAAAAATGTCTCCAAACATTTGCATTCTCAGTTGTAAAAATTGAGGTAATAACAACTTATTTCACAGAAATTTTGAAATTCAAACAAGAGACTGGATTGTCACGGAACTTACTAGTGATACTGCAAGCTGTTACCACAGTGCTAAATACAACAGCAGCGTAGTGATATCGATAGTGGCCACAGCAATGTTTGCTTCAGCAGGGAAAATGGTAACAGGCACAGAAATAAACAGCAGGAGGGAGGAAGGAAGTGATTGAATAAACAAAGCAAGACAAATTCATCTCGGTGTAAGCGTGCCAGCCTATCAGGTCAGTCGCCACTGGTGGAATCACTTTATCCCATCACTTTGTTGTACTGACAAGGAAACTGAGGTTTATAGAACAAGGTGACTCACCCAACTTCATCACAGTGACTGACAGTGTCAAGCCTACAGCCCATTCCCAATTCCAGGTTTAGAGCTTCTTAGCAGCAGTATAATATCTCGTCTCTGAATAGAATCATTCTGATGTGGTGGGGAAAAAGATATTCACTTGCTCTTGAAAGTGGCTTACTAACAGTAACACAGCAAAATGAACCTGGCCTACGGAGTCCTGAAATCAAATTATACTTCTGCCCTTCCGTAGATTTCTGGCTGTGACCAAGTTATTTAATCTCTCTGAAAATTGTTATCCACATGTGGCATGGAGAGGATAATACCTACCTTGATGAGTGAATTAGAGAAAATGATTCTGCGTGCCGGGCAGCACAGAGCAGTCATCACTAAATGACAGCTTTTATGTATTTATCCATTTTCTTTATCCTGCTACTAATTCTTAATAATCCCTATAAATGCACTTATGAATCCAGTAGGAAAAATAATTATCATGTTCATGTTTTCTGAACATGTCCAAAACTAAGGTGATAAAACAGATTAAAAATTCAGGGACTCCGTGGCTCCATGCCAACAGCCACCAGAATGTCAGTGATTGTAAGAATGATATCTGACTCTACTGTGCCTAAATTTCATCACCACTACCGAGCATGTAGTATGTGTTGGGGTGGGAAGTTGTAACATAAATCTGAAAAATGTAAATGGCAATGAACTTTCTTAAGAACACTAGTGAATAATAAACTAAAAGGCAGATTTTTTTGTTGTTCAGACACTCAGTCAAGTCTGACTCTGTGACCCCATGGACTGCACCATGCTAGTCCATCACCAACTTCTGGAGCTTGGTCAAACTCATGTCCATTGAGTTGATGATGCCATCCAACCATCTCATCCTCTGTTGCCCCCTTCGCCTGCTCTCCAAAGTAGACTAAGTACTTGAAAGAGTTGGAGCAAATTATGTTCACTTTTGACATGGTTTTTATTTTTCCTTCTTTTAAAGGATCTCTGATGCTCTAAAGAGCATGATCTTTCATACTTAGGTCCTGAACTATACAAATCAAAAGACCTGTATTACATCTGTGGCTAAAAAAAAAAAAAAAAAAGAATTCTGGAAAAACCATACAAATTATTTTGCTGTGCTTTGACTAGTTCATCTCTCACCACTACCAAAAAGACAAAGAAAAGAGTAGGTAATATTATCTCCTAATAATGGACTCTAATTAAATAAAAATTTTAGTAAAATTAAAGACTACTAATTTTACTAATTTTCCCTACCCAAGCAGCAGCACTGCTGAGTGGAGGAGGCTGGAGGCTGGCCCAGAAGTCAGGGGTGTTGGCCAGAGACAGAAGGGCTACCCTCAGTGTGACTTGTTGTTTCTGGCCCCACCTCTTATGGTCTCCCATAGATTGGCCTTCATCTCTAACAACTTTTCCAAATCTCTTGTATCCTCTGACTCAGCCCAGGAGGGTGCAGAGGATGAACACTGTAACCCTCCATGCGTGCATGCTCAGTCATGTCAGCCGTGTCTGACTCTTTGAGACCCCATGGATTGTAGCCCTCCAGTCTCCTCTGTCCATGGGATTCTCCAGGCAAGAATACTGGAGTGGGTTGCCGTGCTCGCCTCCAGGGGATCTTCCTGACCCAGGGATCGAACCTGGGTCTCCTGCATTGGCAGGCGGATTCTTTACTGCCCCATAACTCTCCATAACTCCTCCTAAGACAGAGTACACTGGAGAGAGCCAATCGCCCTGCTAGGTACTGATATCAGAACAGCTGAAGTTATGAGAAAGCTACTATTTTGAGACAACCCCTGGTGTATACATCCCTTCTCCCAGATATTCTATCAAACACTAACCTAAGTGCTGCTGGGAAAATATTTTGCAGATATAATGAAGAATCCATATCATTCATTCTCAAGAAATGGAAATTACCTGGCTGGGTGTGACCTAATCAATCACTTGAATGCTTTAAAAGTGAGGAGATTATTTTCCTTTTGCCTAGTTTTACAGGGAGAAGCCAGAAACTCATTTTCTCCATGGCCTGGAAGAAGAAAACACCAGGCTATGAACTGTGCATGGAAGCCACGTGCAAGGAGTTATGAGTGGCCCCTAGCAGTTATGAGTGGTCCCTGACTGACTGATAGCCAGAATGCATGAACCTCAGTCCTACAACCACAAGGAAATGAATTCTGCCAACAACCACTGAATCTAGATGCAGATTTTTCCTTCAGAGCCTCCAGAAGAAAAATCAGTCCTGCTGGCGTATCAACTTTGTAATACTCTGAGCATACAACCCAGTCCCACCATGCCCAGACTTCTGGTCTACAAAACTGAATCAATAAGTGGGTGTCTTCAAGGCACTCAGCTCATGGAAATTTGTTACACTGAAGTAGAAATCTAATAGCTTTCACAACTAGAGAAAATAGCAGATAATTTAATAGCCTTTTCTCAAATCAAAAATTACTTTTCAAGAAAACCACCATGCTGTGAACTGCCTACAAAGAGGGCCACAGTATAGGGAACTGCAGGTGGCCTCAAGCCTACAGTCTGCCAAAAGCCAAGACCTCTGTCCTCCTACTGCAAGGAAATGAATTCTGCCAACAACACACATGAACTTGGAGGCAGATTCATCCCCAGTTGAGCCCCATTGTGGTAAAGAACCCACCTGCCAATGCAGGAGATATAAGAGATGAGAGTTCGACCCTGGGTCAGGAAGATCCCCTGGAAGAGGGCATGCCAACCCACTCCAGTACTCTTGCCTTGGAGAATCCCATGGACAGAGGAGCCTGGAGTGCTACAGTCCATGGGGTCACAAAGAGTCAGACACGACTGAAGCCACTTAGCATACATACACAATGTAGGCTGGTGGACACCTTGACAACAGTCTTGTGAGCCAAGGACGTAAGCTCCAGTGAAGATGTGCCTGTACTCCTGATGTGCGAAAAGTTTGAGATAATTGATGGCTTTCTTAAACATGACAAGAATCAGAAAACACAACCACAGGAAATGTATTGTTTTTAGCCTATGAGTTTGTGGTAATTTGTCTTGCAGCAATAGTAAATGAATACACTGAAACTGAATGATCCCAAGACACTGGCATCCTGTTTCACTCTGCACTTGATCTTAGCCAAAAGGCCGAGAAGCGATTCCTGTTTCACTCTGAATTAAATTTTTTTTAAAAAGTCTCATACTAAAAAGAAAAAAAGACTTCTTGAATAATCAGCTTATAATTTCCTTTTCATATAGCTCAACTGAAGTGTTCTCTGCCACCTGTGCATTATCTAGCAGAAATCACAAGGCCAGCCTTGCCCCAGGTGTGAACTAGAGCTTCCTCTACCTTAAGGGGACTTTTCTCTCAAGAGGAAACACAGGCTCCCCACAGGCAAAAGACACTGCTATCCCAGTCTCGGACTATGTGCTTTCAGCAGATTTGGAGTCTAAATTGGAATCACTGCATCCTAGGACTCCCTCCATCAGACTCTTTTTCTTTATCGTACATCTTATTTAAGGTTGATCAGAACAAGTGAGCAAGCTATTGGTCAGGAAGCTGCAGTGTGCTAGAAATTCCCCAGTGATTCTTTGGGGAGAGGAGGACAGGGGCTGTGAATGGGCAAAGAGAAACAGTTGTGAGGTGAGAAACATGTTAGTGAAAATGTTATTTGCTCAGTCGTGTCTGACTTTTTGCAACTCCACGGACTGTAGCCTGCCAGGCTCCTCTGTCCACAGAATTCTCCAGGCAAGAATATTAGAGTGAGTTGCCATTTACTCCCCTCCAGGGGATCTTCCAGACCCAGGGATTGAATCCAGGTCTCCTGCATTGCAGATGGATTCTTGCCCTTCTGAGCCACCAGAGGTGAGAAAGGTTTCATGTTATCTTCAAGCCAGCCTCTGATTGTTCAGAATCGCAATTTGTGCCAGGTCTCCACCTTTGGGCCCTGGGGGTTGCAGCTGCAAGAACCGAAGTCAAGGGTACCTGCCGGCCTCTGAAACAGAGCGATACAGAGGGATGTAAAGAAAACACTAAAGAGAATATTTTTTTCCCCTAAGATCAGGAGTGGATGCTTTTAGTTGTTTTAAACTTCATGCTTTGTCAACCCTTTTCCTAAAAAGAAAACGCTAGCGATTTCAGTAAAGGCACAACCAGAGCGCCACCACGTGGTGGAGCCTTGATGGACCAGTAAGGGCTGGCAGTAGGCTTGCAGCCAGAGCGCATTAAGGGAAGAAAACTTGTAAGAGTGGGCTGACACATTATGACAAAAGCCAGAAAACTTAATGCTTAAGATCGTGCTTGGGTATCTTCCAAAGCTTGATAAGAGGATTTTTTTTAAGATCTTATTCCTAAAGGGCTTTTGCATTTAACACTACAAACTTAGCATTGATGTGATTTGTAAAGTGAAGTTATTTAACTGCCTTGATTATTTTCAAAAACAAAATGACCAGCCCTAGCGTTCATCATAGTACAGAATAGTACTATGCTTTGGTTCAGGAGTACATGGTACATTTGCTCTGGTTCAGGAATCAACACATTTATGCAAATTCCTCATGAAAAGTGAAAGTGTTAGTTACTCAGCTGTGTCTGACTCTTTGTGACCACATGGACTGTAACCCACCAGGCTCCTCTGTCCATGGAATTTTCCAGGCAAGAATACTGGAGTGGGTAAACCATTCCCTTATTCAGGGGATCTTCCTGACCCGGGGATTGAACCCAGGTGTCCTGCATTGCAGGTGGATTTTTTTTTTTTTTTTTTTTTTTACCATCAAAGCCATCAGGTAAGCCCACATCTATCAGCTAACACCTTGAGCATTTTTGATGGTGGTGGTATTGGTGGATGTGGGGCTTGTTTGGTTGTGGGGCTGTGGTTGTTTTCGAGCAGATAGGGAAAAAGTCACCCCATTCCTCAACTGGAATGATTAGTTCCAATTATTTTGTGTTCTACATCACTCTGCTCTGGGTTTAAATTCTGGAAAAGAATGCTTAATTAGCTTTGCTTAATATTCTCATCAACTTTCACGCAGGGACCTTATAGTCTGATCCAGACTATATACAAAGAAGTGGTAGCCAAAAGGAAAACTAGGCTAAAAGTAGCAAGGTGACAGGCAAAAAAACCCAGCAAATGACAAATACACTTCATGCCATTTCAAGAACCAGTCCACCATTGGACACTGAGGCAGACCAAAAAGCATGGCGTATGTGCCATAACGTTTGGTGTCTACCTACTGACCTCCTGATCAGCAATACAGAGATCATTACAATCTGTCGGAAATCTTCTGGTTCACAGGCATCCTGCCAGTGTGGGCTCCTCAGTTATGAATTCACTGTGAGGTCACCTGCCACTCAAATATAAGCCTCCCAGAGAAGACGAGCATCACTTCAGACCTGAAAACCCTTGGTGCTTTGTTTCTGATGCTACATGTTAACCTAAATCTTCGTTTTCCCCCACTATGATGAGAAACACTAGGAAAATGTCTGCTGAAAGGACCCTCTGACACTTGAAGGATTTTTTTTTTTTTCCTTTTGCAGGAAGGTTAAGGCATCAATCTACTATCACTGCTACTTTTGTATCAAGTGTCTGATGTCTTTGTCCCTTCTAAGAACAGACTTGCCTGTGATGAAAAAGACTCATGGAGTGTTTGAGGACCTCTTAGGAAAAATTTTTCTTTGATATTTATACCCTGTTTGAATGTTCTTTGCCAAGAAATCTTCCTTTCTTTGAGGACTATGACGGTTTACTCTTTAGATATTGTATAGTCTCTGTATAGATTAGGGAGAATCCTTGGGATCAGTGTCCCAAGTGAAGGAAGAGCAGGTTGTTTCCTTATAAAGCATCACTGTGATCCAAGTCAAGAAAGAGCAGGTGGTCTTGTTATAAAGCATCGCTGTGGCCCCTGAATTTACTGCCTAGATGTAACTATACAGGGAGTCAGACCACTCCTGCCTCCCACCTCTCTGCTTCCCCAGCAGTCAGTCAGTTGTACCAGAATTCATTCACAGCCTCCAGGCCTCCCTGATTCGACCTCCACAGCAGTTTCTTGGAATTTCACAATCCCCATTTCAGTGCAATCAAGGACTCAGTACGTTCTGGCCCCAGAAAGATGGCCTGACTTGCTCTCAGACAGCACGAGACCTCCAGGCTTCAGACTCAGGCCAGGGCTCTCTCCACAGACTGCTTCTCCATAGCCCTGATCACTTCTCTTACTGATGTCTCCATGCCATTAATTTTATGTTACAAATTGTAGAAATAAGGATTAGTAAAATCATGGAAATAAAAATTAGTAAAACTAAAATTACATAAAATAATTATTAACATTAAAGACTGATTAAAATCAATAATATTTAAATAATTTAAATATTTAAATATAATTTTTTTAAAGGGATGGTTAAACATATGCATGAATACTATCAATTAGCTTTTAAATCCCTTTATACAAGGTCACTTTTAGATTCAGCCAATTTCTGGGCAGAAAACAATTCCATGATTCTTTTAGTATTACAGATTCTAAATAGTTGATTTCAGAGAGACTCCTTTTCTTAGAGAATTGCTTTAACTCTCTTTAAGACAAACTGTCCTGTTATAAAACCTACTGAGCTACAGGGTGATTTTTCATTTCTGTAGCTGACTCTTTTTAGCATTTCATCTAAATACTGCTCTCTCCAGTAGCTTTTTAAAAACTTTCTATAGGAAGGTCATTAAGAGTGTAATTTTCTCCAAAATGTCCCATTATTTCCAAGCAAACAGCAAAAACAAGTTGCTGATGGAAGACAGAATAGGCTGAGGAGATGTACCATTGATGTATGAGTGTACCGCCTTTGTCAGGTTCTTGGTAATTGCTGCGTAGGAAAAACAGTACACAACCGAAGAAAAAAGATTATAATGTGTCCAATAATCTAGCCACAGCTAATGATTAAAAGTGTTCAATAGAAGAATTTGTATTCACCTTGTGCGTTTTCTTCAAATAGACTGCATTACTGACTTTTGAAGGTGAACAAGTTGATTTATAGCAGTTTTACAAGGCAGAAGCTCATTTTGTGACTCCCCACAGGGTAAAATCCAACCCTTTAAATTGACATATGAGGCGTTTTGCAACACAGCCTTAGTCACTCTTATTCAGCTCATTTTCAGCACTTTCTGCTCTGGCTATCTTCATGTTCCTATCACCCAGGGATACACAGGCTCTCTTGCTTTAAATCTTTTATCATGTTGTACCCTCTACCGGAAATACATTCACCTTACTCATCCCTCATCACCTAGATCAGTGGTCAGTAAACTATGGCTCGTGGAGCAAATCTGATCTGTTGTTCTGCCTCTTTTCTTAGAATAAAGTTTTATCCAAACACAGCCATTTACATGTAGCCTATGACTATGTTCACACTACAACTGCCAAACTGAGTAGTTAGAAGAGAGACAGTCTGGTCACAAGGCCTAAAGTATTTACTATCATACCCTTTACAAAAAGACTTGCTGACCTCTGATGTACATCAATGCCACTTTTTCTGCGAAGTAATTACTCCATCTTAGTCTATTATGAATGACGGATCATTTCTGTAATCACAAAACATTCATGACCAGTCACTAAAAGGCAACTCTTAATACCACTGTTTGCAAATTTGCTGATGTGTCTGTCCCTCCCAAAGCAACAAATGAGGCTTCCCCCATGGGAAGCTCAGTGGTAAAGATGGCTCAGGAATAAAGAATCCACCTGCCAAGGCAGGAGATGCTGGTTCGATCCCTGGATTGGGAAGATCCCCTTAAGGAGGAAAACACAACCCACTCCAGTATTCTTGATTGGAGAATCCCACAGAGGAGCCTGATGGGCTACATACTATGGGATAAACAGAGTCAGACATGACTGAGCACACATGCACGCAAACACCAACTGAGTTCTTATTGTATAAGGCACTATGTTCAGAAAGCAACCCAAGTGAGGTGTTTTAAATATATTCTGAGAATAGCAGCATCATAAGAATACATGTGAAGCCCTGCAAGCATAGTAACCAAGCCGGACCCTACGGAGTCTTCCTGACACAGGCCCCTGCCCCACGTCCCCGGAGCACCTCTCTGATGTACCCAGCTAATAGTATCTGATGCACATTTCCTGAGTTTCTTAGATGCTGAAAAACCACCACATGGAAGAAATTAACTACTTGATGATCATGAGCAAGCAGCCTCCCCCATCATCTCTGGTGCCTGCTGCTGCTAAGTCGCTTCAGTCATATCCGACTCTGTGCGACCCCATAGACGCCAGCCCACCAGGCTCCGCCACCCCTGGGATTCTCCAGGCAAGAACACTGGAGTGGGTTGCCATTTCCTTCTCCAATGCATGAAAGTGAAAAGTGAAAGTGAAGTCGCTCAGTCGTGTCTGACTCTTCAGGACCCCAGGGACTGCAGCCTACCAAGCTCTTCTGTCCATGTGATTTTCCAGGCAAGAGTACTGGAGTGGGTTGCCATTGCCTCCTCCGGTTAAAAACTAGGAATATATAAATTAAGGTCACTTTCTAGGAAATGGTCTTTAAAAACCACTAAAAATAAAATGCTTCCACAAGGTAACTTCTGATATTTTTTTCCTCTGTTCTCCCTTTTTCTGGCCCCTAGAAAAAACCCTATGGACCAGATACAGACAAGAAGTCTCTGTCAGGAGGCCCTTTACGACTCACATATTTATAGTCTCAAGCACTGCAAGACATATAACTTGTCCAATAATGTACAGAAGGATTTATAGTGAGGCCTCTCTCAAAAAGAAAATGCCTCACAGACACAAATCATTACCGTTTTCATTTTGCGGGTACAGATGGAGATTATATTCACCTGCCCGTCGAGTATAAAGGACACTGAAACTCAGAATCAAAGATCGGCGCTTATTAGTTACTTTTTGTATTGACAAGGAGTTCCATACAAATAGAACCACAATCATGCCAAAATTGTAACAGTCTGATATTCAACTGTAATTCTTGGAGTTAAAAGGGCGGGGAGGGGAAATGACTAAGCAACCTACAAAGTAAAAAAAAAAAAAGCATTCCAGACTTTATACTGTAAAGAGGATGCTGGATGTATGTTTTTATGAAGCATCAGTTGTGTTAAACCCAGGCTGATTTACAAGGTGAGGAGGACTTTGCCTGAGTGGGGTCACTTTTAGACCGTAATACCAACTTTATAAACTGGAAAACTTTTCTATCGCACCTTTTCAGTCGCTGTCTCAGAAACAACCACCTCCACTTCTAAACTGAACGGATTAATCTTTAAAATAATAATTTGGAGGCAGACAACTTAAAAGGACATCTGGAGACAGATTGCCAAGCCCAGCAAATTACCAGACTCCACTGAGTTATCAAAGACAGAAAGGAAACCAGTATTTGGACTCAATCTTCACAGAACAGATAAACTTGGGGGTGTGGCTAACCATTTTGCAAATCAGAGCCCTCCATCCCCCAACAGGTGATTCTAAAGACCAGCCAGTTGTGAAAGTGAAGGTCATTCGGTCATGTCCTACTCTTTATGAACCCATGGACTATACAGTCCATGGAATTCTCCAGGTCAGAATACTGGAGTGCGTAGCCATTCCCTTCTCCAGGGGATCTTCCCAACCCAGGGATCCAACCCAGGTCTTCCGCATTGCAGGCGAATTCTTTACCAGCTGAGATAGCAGGGTCCATCTCATTCTCTATCATGAAAGGCCACTTCTAAACCACTCCCCAGTGATCAAACCATTTTCCAAAGAAGGAGATTCCCTAGTTTTTCAGTATAAAATTGATTTACACTTTAAAGTCCACCTAGAAATGTATATATCTAGGTTTAATTTAAATAGTTACATTTAGATTAAGATTTCACTTCACAAAGTAATTCATTAGCAAAACTACATACGTGCTCTTATTTTTACTGTGATGTATTTTGAAAAGCATAAATAAAATATAGCAAAGTACTAAAGAACTCATTGTCCCAAAACAGAATTAGCTTTAGATCTTATTACTGTAGTTTGAGAAATAAAACTTTGAAGAAATACTATTTCCTCTATTTCTCTCACCAGTTCTGTTCTACACACTGTCTCTCCTGCCAACAAGATAAACGCTACCACAGACTTGCTATATAAAGTCTACAATTTTATACTTTCACTCCTCAACTATATCCATTACTATGTACACAGACTGATGGTTTTAAAAATGATACCATGCTGTATTGAACACTCAAACTTGCTTTTTTCTTTTAACATTTTCAAGATCTATCCATGTTTATATATATACACACACAATGGATTCATTCATTTAAAATACTGTATGAGTATCTTGACATATAAACATGCAACAAAAATATACTATTCATGCCCTGATAGATACTTGAACTTTTAAAAAATTGTTTCTTTCACAAAAAAATGCTGCTAGAGCATCCTTGTATTTTCCTCTTAATGCACATTTTAGAATTTCTTTAGTTGAGTTTAACTACAAAACTATTAGTGTCAAATGACTCTACAAAGAACTGATTAAAACTAATCAGCAGTGGATGTTAATGTCCAGTTTCCCATATTTTTGCCAACACTGACATTATCAGTTTTTTACAAATTGTGTGAATCTGATATCTTGGTGTCATTTTAATGGGTATCTCCTCTATTACTTATCACATTGAGCATACTTTTTTATATGCATACTGTGCATTCAATATCCTTAAACACATTTATCTTCTGAGCTAGACATTCCCTTAGAGAAACATCTTGACTTGACATTTCTCTGCTCCTCTTCCCATTTTTACTACCCATTCACCCAATTGTTTGCATTTATTGTCAACAATAATGGGTCCATTCAGGGCAGGGAGGTATCATGATGAGAAGATTCAGTAAACCACCCCATGAAAACACCCAGTCACCTTAAAACAGTCCACAAATATTTATTGAGCTCAGTGACAGCACAGCCTCATGGTCAGATGTGACCATCTTAGCTGTTGAAGTACATGGTTTCAGATCCTGACCCCATGATTTCACAGCTGGGTCACCAAGGAAAATATCTTAACCTCTCTGAGCCACAGTTGCCACATATATAAAATGGAAGTATTACTAGTACCCAACTGTTGAAAGTTATCCTAGATAATACACATGAAGTGTTTAGCACAGTGTTCAGCACATAATATTCAGATGTTTATTATTATCACAGTGAAAATATTATTGATGGGAGGATAGTGGTGGTGAATGCCACATGCCGCATTCCCCAGAAAGTCTGCATGGAGAGGAGTTTGCAGAAGGCTTATGAGGAAGTGCTCTTGGAATTCGTACATGGAATAGAAGGAAAGAAAGGACTGACCAGACACATGGGACCAGTATTTGTTCACAACTTAGGAATGTCAAAAGTATTGCCCGTGAACCATACTAATTAAACGAAGAAGGAGAAAAAGTGGAAGAGACAGAAGAGAACAGCCTCTGTAATAACTCTAAACATTTTACACATGTTAAATAATGTCATCCTCACAAAAATCTATCAACAATCTTGGGTTAAGAAATGACAAAAATGAGAGAATTTAAATAATTAGCACCCAGTCCCACAATGAGGAAGAGGTTTATCTGGAATTTGAATGCAGGCAAAATAGCTTCAGAAATCACGTTCTTAACCACCATCCACCCTAGACTGCCAGGAGAAGGTAAACACCCATCCCAGGCTTTATTAGTTTATCCTTGTCACCCCATTATGGCGCTCTATCAGACATTTTGCTCAGTGTTCTACTTACATTACTTAATTTAATCTCATCCATTACAGTAATGCTGGAGGGTTGTGTTTTATCCCCATCTGAAGCTGAAGAAGCTAGGGGATGTCAAGTTCCTTTCTCAGAGTCATACAATAGGAGAGCCAGGATTGTTCTCTATGCTTATTTGGCTCTGAAATTCAGCATTATTTCCCACTATAAAGTGGTTTTTTCTTTGATGAAGGACCTTCTTTTCCAGCAAACTGATAATTATCAAACCTCTTATGTCATGTCTTCCCTCAGATAGACAGTATCAACTTGTTAACTTCCTTATTGTTTACCTTGTCCTCAATTGGCATCCTTTGATTATTCTCCATGTTCATTGCCTCATTTAATTACAGAAGCAGAATTGAGCATGGAGAGACTTTGACAGTTTTGAGTACCTAATGGGAAAGGTGCCAAGTGTCTCCTACATTGTGAATTCTCATCTAGCATTTCAAGGCCATAACTACCTTTTCAAGAACAGAATCTCTGTACTGACTCATGTTTAATATGCTTTCTGAAGTGACCGACAGACCTCTTTCTATGGTGTTTAGTTCAGACTTCCTACATATTCTATTTATATAATTTGCTTTAAAAGTATCCTGAGAATTTTTCCCTATCAAGTTTGTGCAGCTGTTACCTACTCCTAATTATCCTAGTTTTATCTTACAATATTTTGCTGATACGTGATTAATAGAAATTTTTGAATCTTTCATTACTAGATTTATCCAAGTAATTTTTTTTTTATATAAATGAAGTATAAAATATGAGTTCCCCAGAACAGTCTGAGGGTTTGGTCAGAATTCACATCCTTCCACTGGCTTGAAATGTAGGACCCTGGTCATAATCAGCAAGATCCAGTTATATGGGTACTTTGACCTTTGTGTTTATTAGCCCTCATTTAGAATAAAAGGGTTTCCCAGGTGGCGCCATGGTAAAGAATCTGCCTGTCAATGCGAAAGATGCAAGAGGCGCAGGTTCGATCCCTGGGTTGGGAATATCCCTTGGAGTAGGAAATGGCATTCTGCTCCAGTATTCTCACCTGGAAAATTCCATGGAGATGAGCCTGGCAGGCCACAGTCCATGGGGTCACAAAGAGTTGGACAGGGCTGAGCATGCCTGTGAACACAGACAATTTAGAATAAAATAGCTCCAGGTGAAAAAAATTATATATGTATTCTATCTGTGAAAATAAAAGGTCTAGCAAGCTTCTTTATGACTGTTCAGGGCATAAGAACATTATGGTCAAGACAGACTTCTGAGAAAGTATACAGATAGATGTATGTACAGCTATATGAGAAGAAAGTCTTCATCAGCTTGATTAGAAGGGTGTGGGTGCCTAGGACTCTGAATAAAGGGCCTTAGGTGACCCAAGAACTACCTGGCATTTTTCCCTCCCAGTCTGGGGTGTGTCCATGGCTTGTGACATTTTGAAGTATCTCCTGCTGGGAGTCCCATCTGCCATCCAGTTCACCTTTAAATCCAAATACTACCACTTGAGAAGCCTAGCTCAGTGCACTGGGAACAGAGATGCTGAGAAAACTAGTGAAGGCCCTGGGCCTTGTCTCTGAAAACAGAAAGAATAGCATACAGAAATGCCGGATTCACCGTGTTCAATGACCCTAAGCTAATAAGCTTTGTTTTTTTCCCTGGAAGATTTCTTTTCTTTTTCTTTTTTTTTTAATGTGGACCATTTTTAACGTCTTTTTTGATGGCATCATTGACTCAGTGGACATGAGTTTGAGCAAGCTCTGGGAGATAGTGAAGGACAGGGAAGCCTGGCGTGCTGCAGTCCATGGGGTCACAAAGAGTCAGACACGATTGAGCAACAACACTAAATGTGCTACAATATTATTTCTGTTTTATGTTTTGGTTTTTTGGGGCCAGGAGGCATGTGGGATCTTAGCTGTCTGCCCAGGAATCAAATGGGCATCTTTTGCATCGACAGGCAGATTCTTTACCAGGGTGCCACCAGGAAAGTCCCTAAAAAAGCTGATTTCATTCCACAGGGCGGTGACGTTCCACTGACCTCTGGGCTTTAGAGAGAGAAACTAGGAGAGAGGAAGAAAGAGAATGAGAGCGCAAAGGAGAAAAAAGTAAATAAATAAGTTTCTGACCTTTCATCCTAAGGTTTCCCCACAGCAGTGCTGCCTTCCTCACTTCTCGCCCACACAATCTCCACTTCGGGAGTAAAGAAAGCGCCCAGGAAAGTACGAGGAGGCCAAGTCTCCTTCCACGGTCAGAGAACAGTGAACTCCAGGCTTCTCATCCTTACTGCAGCTTCAAAATGCCAGCCCCTGAGGTCAGCCCCCTCTTTCTATCTGATTCTTCCTCCCAGCCGGCTCATGCTTGATCTAAGCAACGTCTCATATCCCATTAAGTCGTTTCACAAAGTACAGCTGACAACTCCAATCTGTGAGAATTCGATTCCATCAGTTTGGGCAAATGCCCAAACCTGGATGATTGTTTTTAAAAGCCCTGGAGTGATTCTAACATAGTCAGGTGAGAATATTTACTCCCCCTCTTGGCCTCCTAATCTTCTCTGAAACTGTGACTTCCCCCTCCAACCACAGCTTTCCTGCAACCACATTTGTGTGCAGACTGTTTCTCAGAAATCTAAATGCCTCAGGGCAAGGGGTGTTGCCACGGGGCTGGAGACCTAGGACTCTGAAATTAACAGAAATTAACAAGAGGCCAGATGAGGCATTCAGGCAATGCCTTACTGGGACTCCTGCTGCAGCTCAGGAAAGAGAGAGCAAGTAACAGGTGCCCTTGTTCTGGGGCTGGTTCCTTAAATGGGGTGAGGGTAGGGGGAGATCAGGGCTTGCCAGGTGGCTCTGTGGTAAAGAACTTGCCTACCAGTGCAGGAGATGTGGGTTTGATCCCTGGATCAGGAAGATTCCCCTGGAGAAGGAAACGACAACCCACTTCAGTATTATGGCCTGGGAAATCCCCTGGACAGAGGTGCCTGGTGGGCTACAGTCCATGGGGTTGCAAAATAGCTGGACACAACAGCAACTAAAAATCAACAAAGAGGCAGATTGGAGGGTTGGGCTGGAGGGGTGGCTTAGGTGGTCTGCCTACCCCCTTGGTGGTGCTGCGTGCAGGGATCAGGCAGTACCTTGGTTTTGGTCAAAGGTGGCCATTGATTTGTAGCATTTTTGTATCTTACTGTTCTTAATTTCCTTCCAAGGGTACAGTTAATCTCATCTCTTATAGCTACTTTGTAATCTGACGCTGGAGGAGACTCTCCAGAGGCAAGTATGGAAGTTCCCAGGTTCAGGTCCCAGCCTCTCTCAGTGTCACTCTTATAGCTACAAAATGTTGACTGAACCTCCTGTAGTGACCCTTCGTCCTCAGAGCTCTGAGCTGCCCAGCTACTACACCCTTTACCCTTCTCCATTGATATTAGTTTTCCACCTCCTGCTCATTTTCCAAGCCATCTTCTCTCATCATTTCGGGGACATCTATGAATATGTAAATCACCCATCTGTTACCTTGGCTTCATGGTTATCTGACCTTCCAATATTAATTAACTCTAGTTATCCCCTTCTCCCCTTCTTTTCAGCATAACAACGTGGACTTTGCCGTTAGTCACAGCTGTTCCACCTTCGAAAACCGTGTGCCCAGTATTCAGCCTGCTCAGCATAATGTCCTGTCTTTCCAGCTCTCATCTCCCATACCTCCAGCCTCCACCTAGCGTTTGGCCCAGTCTCTGAACTGCTCTGATTTCTCTTGTATCTCACTCACCCTGTGAAGGGCTTCACTTCCTTCCATATATTCAGCCTAGTCCACTTAGCATATTATGTTAATCATGTCCTCATCATCCCTCTCTGCCCTTTCCCCTTATTTGGATGCACTTGCTCTGCAAACACCCAACAACTAATCAAGCCAACCGTCTGACAACTCCGCTCTCACCTTCTGTGATATTTACATTCACAGCATCTGATTTGGCTTTGGAGTCACAAAGGGAATCAATATATTCCTAATTATTCACCAATAGTATGTTGCATGAGCCACAAAAAGTAAATGTAATGTAATACATCTTATATTTAATGTAAACTGTTACTTAAGCTTCACACCAAACTCAAGAGGCAGCTGCAGCTATCATTCCCATTTTATAGATGAGGAAAGTGAAGGTTTGAGAGCTGAATACCTTACTTAAGGTCACGCAAGTGTTAAGTGGTGAAGCCTATATTTAAACCATACAGAACCTCACTTTATGCTACATAATTATTGTCAAAGGAGTCCAAATAATGAGGCTGATATTTAGTTTCTTTAGTCAACTAGTTGTTTAAAATTATGTCATTGAATGTTAAATTGCAAAATTACGCATAATGTAGTCAACATTTTGTTCAAACGGTCTACCATGTTAAAGTTTATACACATTCTCTTTTAGACTTGTATCTTTCCTTATCTTACTGATCTCTGTGTGTAGAATATATCCTGTCTAGCTGATTCATTAGAGAAGAACCTGATGCTGAGAAAGATTGAAGGCAGGAGGCGAAGAGGACAACAGAGGATGAGATGGTTGGATGGCATCACTGACTCAATGGACAAAGGTTCGAGCAAGCTCTGGGAGATGGTGAAGGACAGGGAAGCCTGGCATGTGTAGTCCATGGAGCTGCAAAGAGTCAGACACGACTGAGTGACTGAACAAATGAACAACCTAAAGATCACCCACTTAAATACTTGCTTCCTTGAGACCTAGGTGATAGTGTTGTAGACTCAAGAGGCACCAGCCTCTTAAGTTGGAACCAAACAGGAAAAAAAATCAGGTACAACTAAGGAATTGAAAATGGCCTACATGTTTCAGAAACTAATTCAGTGGCCTCTACTTTGGTTTCTCCCAAGAGAATAGGAAAGGATGACTCCCCTACTTTGGGCTCCATCCATTTCTCAACAAGCTGCCCTACCATCTCCACCTCCTCCTTCTCTTACATTTACAGTCACTCTGTTCTGCACCTTCTGAAGAGCAAATTTGCCAGTCATCACTCCTCACAATAATCCTAGGTGAGAACCTAGGAAATGATCAAAGACAAGCTACTGAAGAAAAGCATTTGGCCCTTGTGCCTTGAGTGTAAAAGCAACTAATCACCAAAAGAAGGCACAGGTGGAAAGAATCTGGATTCTGGGACTCATCCTGCACATATGTGACTCTGGGACACACTGTTTTATTAATAGCTCCCTGAACTTTAGTAGTCTCTCCTTTTCAACATGGGAATAGAATATTTTGCCTGTACGACTTCGATCAGACTTTTTCCTTGAAATACCTTTAAAAGATATGATAAGGTATAAATAACAGAATATCAGTCATATTTAATGACATCAACTGCAGCTCTAGCAACATTTCCACCTGCAAAAAAAATGAAGTCTTTTTTCCCTTATATCCTAAGTACCACCTCACCCAAGTTGATCTATCTTATGAATTTTCTAAAAACTGAATGGGATTCAGATTTGCCAGCTCACTCTCACCATATCCATTGAAATCTTCCTGCTTTCACCTTATTTTGAAATATTTTCCAAGACAAAGATAGATGGTGGTAACTACTTTGGAGGTTCGGTAATTGGTAAGAAAAATATCAGAGAACATCAAATGAAATCTGCAACCTTCAAATGAAGTGTTCTTAATCGTTAAGAAGGCTTGACTGTGCAGACTTACCCCATAGATTCTCCATGTTATCAGAGCCAGCAACATATGGGCAGTGGACGACTTCTGCCTACACTTCACAAGCAGCTTCCCGCATAAATCCCCAAAGTTAATCGTGACAAAAAGCAGTCTTGTATGTTCCCCTGAACAGCCTGAAGCGATTTGTTCGGCAACCACACTGCTAAGGTAGCGATAAAGGAAAGGAGCACTGAGGGCAGCTACAAAGGATCAAAAATGTAGAAGAACGTGTGCAGAATTAAAGCAACCATAAGAAGGCGTGCCTGCTCACGGAGCATTTTATCTCCTTACTCTGGAAATAGATGGCCAGTTACAATGGAGAACTAGGAATCATGATTTTAGAGAAAAAAAAACACATCTTGATTCATTCCACTGTGTTGAGTAATTTCTGACTCCAAATGTACACTTAAGAAATGGTGAAAAAAGTTGTTTAAAAAAAGCAGAACACACAAGCATCATCTTCAGGAGAGCAAGCTGCATTCAAATTAAAAAAGAGGAGAAAGGTCAGCAGTCAGGAATTCCAGACATACTCCTTACTCTCATTATTTGGCAGCAACCAACTTCCCCTTAATTATCAGGGGCATTTACCCCATCCAGCACAGTAATCCCCTTCTTTGCGGCAATGTCATTAGATGCCCAAAGTGGTCAGATAGCAGCCTTATTTTCCAATTCAATGAAATTATCTCCTTCAGTGGAAGCTTTCCTCCCTTTATAATTGCAGACTCTAGCAAGCAGAGCCCAAAGGTCAATCCCATGACTTCTGGATCCACAAATCTTGGCTATGGGAGAAACAACAGTACCAAATACTGGATTTAGGGCGTATTTTACTGATCTAGGGCAGATGCTACATCCTGGAGGACACTGCCCCACCCCCACAAATTATTATACCCAAGCTGACGCCCTAACTGAATCTTTGAAAGGCCATGCCACCATTCTGCCAAATCAGTTGTTTCAGGGCAACAGTGAACTTGATAATATTAGTGAAGTCTATAAGCTTGAGCCTACTGCTGTGAAGGGATTGCCTTGGTCATGAGCAATGCTGTGGGAATGTCATGTGGATGCAGAAGGCATTCTGTAAGCACATAGATGAGAGTTTGGGCAGAAAGATTGCCAGCAGGGAAGGCAAACTGGAAGGCAGTTGAGACTCAGAAATGGCTCTGGCCAGGTTGGCCCGGGAGAGTGAAAGATCATGTCACTGAGTCCATGTCTTCCTGTTACCATAGCCTCTTTTTCCTGAGCCCAATTAATCAGTGACTGAAGTGGCTAGGGATGGAGGCTCACTGACATTCACAAAACGCACTATCCTATCGGTTTTATTACTAAAACCCTCTTCTGTTGGGGTCACCCTTTGGGGAATATTCATATGAGACACAAATATTTCCATGCTGGGTGTTCATTCAGATATGTCTTCCCACTTCTTTTCCCCAGACATCCCTGCCATCAATTTTCTAATCATATTTTTTCCCACATCCCTGATTATCCTGCCAACCCTTTAGCCCAATCCAGAAATAGATATATACTCACAGCTATGATCAGCTCTATTTTTAGGAACAACAAACAGTATGAATTTTTGTCTTTTATCACCATCTTTCAGGGGCATGTTGTAACCACTAACTTTTGTGTATTTTGCAGAACTAATTGTAAAACCTAGCCCACTCTCTTTCTCCCATAGTCAACTGTCACAGAAAACTCCCTATGAGACCACAGGTGGAGAAGGTTGGGAGAAAGATGGCAATGTAGTTGAATAAAGGCCATGGAGATTTGGACCACTTCTTCATGCAACTTACTTGTGCCTTCAGGAACTATTTGAGGCTAATCTGGTAGACACCCCTTCCATCTGATAATAGAGTGCTACGGCCTTTGCCCAGATTTACAGCTTGGCAGGTCTAACAACACCAGGTTGTGAAGGGCAGCACAGGTTACATGGTAATTTGGAGGCTGGTCATCAAGTGTGTTTCTGATAAAGGTTGGTAGCAAACTAAAAGGTGTTTCTCAACAGGAGAGAGGACATTTCTGACATAGAAAATGGGAAAGCTTTGCTCCAACCTTGTAATAACCTTCTCTGTGATTCACCTATGGGATCCTGGCAAAGACTGCCCATAGCTGCCCATATGCCATTGACATTTCAAGTTGTATTCAACCTGCTGGAGGACTTGTTGAGCTAGAAGATTTCCTTCTAAGATTCATTCACAAGGCTCTTGGCTGAACATTTCAGTTCTTTGCCAACTGGGCCTCTCTATGGGCTGCCTGAATGTCTACCCTCAGAGCAAATAAACTGAGAGAGCAAGCAAGGATGAAACAGTGATGCACTTTATAACCTAGTCACACACCATCACTTCCACCGTGTTGTACTCAGAAGCAAGGCACTAATTCCTGCCCTCACTCAGTAGGAAGTGAGTTGGGTTTCACATTTTGGAGGGAGGAGTTAAAACATCTATCAACTTATTTTTTTTAAATACCACCATACCTTATTTACATTATTGAAAAATAAAAATCATCAGCCTTATACAAAAATCCTTCAACATATTCCTCATAACTTGCTTAGACAAAATTCCTAGAAATTAACTATGGGATCTAATCACACACATTGCAAAACGAGTCTTTACCAAGTTGGATTTGTCCCCAAGCAATGATGTGTATGGTTATTTCCCAGCATGTCAGTCAATGTCAACTTAGTATTAAAAATATACATATTTGTTTACATTTTCAGTATTATTGGTGGTTATAATTTTTATGATGATTAAATTTTATATTTTTCTTTTATGAATTGCCTGTTGATGAGTGTTGCCAATTTGTCTACAAGGATGTTTTATATATTGATTTGGAAAAACTCATCATATAGAAAAGAAAATTATTAATCTTTTACCTGTCATTTTTATAAGTATTAATAGTTTGCCAATTCATCATTAATTTTATGTTTTTCTTTGAGTACAAAAATTTTAAATTTGGAATTGTCAAATAAATCTATCATTTCTTTGTAACTTCTTGCACAGCTGCTCTGTTGCTCCATTAAGTCATAAATCTCAGCAAATGTTTTAATGAAATCTTCCTTTCAGTACTACTAACTCCTTTGTTGTATATAATAAATATCTGTTCTTTAAAAATTCAGGGCTGGTTACATTATTTGCAGGGCCCTGTGCAAAATGAAAAACTAGGGTCCTTGTGAAAAAAGAAGGATAAATGTTAAAGGTCCTAAAATATGTCTTTCTTATTTCCTGATGTTTTTCTTAAATTGTCATGGGGCTTTTTATTTGCTATCTATTGTTATAGTAATGAAAGAAAAATGAAAGCTTTAAAGTATTAGCATGAATTTTATCATTTGTCTTTATGTTGTTCAGTAGCAGTTTTAAATGCAAATATAAGAGCATTTAACTTGCACAATAAGTCACTGAAATTTCAATATGCATTTTATAGCTCATACAAATTTATGTATTTTCTTCTTACCAAATGCTAATGATGATGTACAAAACTAACTCCACTGTTCTTTAAAAATATTTTTTTATATGGACTATTTTTTAAGTCATTATTAAATTTGTCACAATATTGTTGCTGTTTTATGTTTTAGTTTTTTGACCCTGAGGAATGTTGGATCTTAACTCCCTGACCAGGGGTTGAACCCACACCCCTTGCATTGGAAGGAGGAGTCTTTAACCACTGGAGCACCAGGGAAGTCTGAACTCCACTGTTCTTATTTTGCATCTTTACATTCTACTAACATTCTCTACCTTCAAAAAATACCAGCAAGAAAAAGAACAATGGATTGTCCTATGTTTGCCATTCCCTCTGTGTTGTCATTTCTTTTCTTTTTCTCTTGGCTAATAGAAGGGATAGCATAAGTAAGAAAGGATGTGATAGAGTTCCTTGGTTGTTTGGTTTTAGAATTCCATTGCCTTCTTTCTGTTTGAAGTTCCTATTTCAAAGGAAAGTATGACCTCTCTGACACCCTAGTGCCTCTTGCTTACTCTATGGAATGTGCTTAACTTTCACTTCCTTTCAGTCTTGTTAAAACTCTACATGCAGTGGTCCCACCAAAATTCTGTGCTTATAGGACATCTTGAAGATTGTGACGAAGTGCCAAAGTAAGGTATATAAATGTATCTCCTGTGCTCATAGCCGTGAGTCACTGTCCAGCTGGACTTCACTTACAAGTCACAAGTTCAAATACAAAATAATTAAGAATTTAAACACAGAAACAATAAGAGCATGAAATCAAGTGTGAAGCCCTCCTGAGCATGGAGTCCTATATGAACGCATAGGTATCATGAAGCTAGCTTTATAAAAACTACCATCAACTTCAGTGAAGGTTTTCCAACAAAAATAAACCACATGGACTATACCAGCAAATGGTAGTTATAATTACTAAAAATCTACTACTAAAAAAAATTAAAATTTGATAAAATTTAATGTCCATACACAATAAACAGAGAAACAGGCACACATAGACTGGCCAAAATCATTAGTCAAATGGTTTTAGAATACATCATCCACCAAAAGCAGAATATATATTCATTCTTCCCAAGCTCATATGGAACATTCACCAAAATAGACCACATTTGGTTTGATTCACAATTCTTGCCTGCAGGTGGCTTTTTTTAAAAAATGCATCAACAGAGTCCCCACACAGGGAACTCAGACACTTGCCATCACCAGGCACACCAGGCCCCAGTGGGACCTTTGTAACCCTGGACAGACTTTGGCCAGCTGGACAGACTTACTGCCCTCACAGGTCTGGGTCTGGCCACATGATCCCATGGCTAGGTCTCCAGACAGGCTCAGTTAACAATGCCTCCCTCAAAGGAGTCATGAGTAGGTGGGTGGAAACCCCCACCCTACTTAGAAGCCCCTTTGGTCAGCCCCCATTCTGCTCCCTGTGATCCAGAGAGAGGGGTACCCTGAATCATCCAGGGATCTGGGAATTAATCAGTTGGGGTTTGAGGCTTCCTCCATACGCTGGAAAACCCCACATGCCCTTGGAATACCAGAAGGCATGTCCTAAAGTGTCCACTGCAGCAGCAATATGGCAACGGGAGTCTTCCCATTCTGCCCTCACCACCCCCCAGAGCCAAGAATGAACAAAAATGGTGGGAAATCAGAGCCAAGAGACAGGTAAGAGGTGACTTCTGGAGGCCTCTGGGCTTGATATTCCAATCTGCATAAACATGGTAACATTTACATAGCTGCTTGAGGCCCTGGGAAGTGGTAGAAGCAAAAGGGTTGTTGTTCAGTAGCTAAGCTGTGTCTCACTCTTTGCAACCCCAGCACACCAGGCTTCCCTGTCCTTCATGATCTCCCAGAGCTTACTCAAACTCATATCCATTGAGTTGGGGATGCCATCCAACCATCTCATCCTCTGTCATCCCTGTCTCCTCCTGCCTTCAATCTTTCCCAGCATCAGGGTCTTTTCCAATGAGTCAGTTCTTCACATCAGGTGGTCAAAGTATTGGAGCTTCAACTTCAGCATCAGTCCTTCCAATGAGTATTCAGGGTTGATTTGCTTTAGGATTCATTTATTTATGTCGCTGTGCCTGGTATTAGTTGCAGAATGTGGGATCTTCAGTCTGGTGTGTGGGATCTAGCTCCCTGACCAGGGATCAAACCTAGGCCCCTTGCACTGAGAGCATGGAGTCTTAGCCACTGGGCCACCAAGGAAGCCCTATCACGGGTTGCACTCCAGAATCCCAAATTCAACATGCTGATGAGCCAGATGAGGAGGTTGCCTAGAGACAGGGTAGCAGCTATGACTGCTGCCTGTCACTGTTACTACTGCCACTGGTAGATGTTTATGCATGCCACACAGCAGCACGTCCAGAGTGGGGCATGGTCTCCGACTGGCTGTGATAGCCAGGGAATGGGGCTGTATACAAAGATCCTGCTGTGCGTTGCTGGGCCAGTGAGGTTGGCCATCATTGTAGACAAGTTTAGAAGAAAAGAAATCACACAAAGTATACTTTCAGGCCACAGTGGAATTAAACTAGGAATCAATAACAGAAGGATAGCTAGAAAATCCAAAAATATTTTGATATTAAATACCACTTCAAAATAACACATGAGTCAACAAAGAAGTCTCAAGGAAAAAATGTTTAAATATTGTGAATATATGAAAATGAAAATACAACCTATTAAGATTTGTGGGATGCAACAAAAGCATTGCTTTGTGGGAAATTATAGCACTGGATGCACATGTTACAACAGAAAAAAGAAATAAAATCAGTAGCTGAACTTAGCCTCAGGAAACTAGAAAAAGAAGAGCAAATTAAATCCAAGTTAAGCATAAGAAAGGGTAGAATAAATATTCAGTCACAAATAAATAAAATCAAAACCAGAAAATCAATAGAGAAAAAGCAATGAAACTAAAAGCTGTTCTTTGGCTAGATCAATACAATTGACAAATCTCTAGCAATGTTAATCAAGAGAAAAAAATTTTAAAAGGGAGCAAACACAAGTTACTAATATCAGAAATGAAAAATTAACTGTCACTACTGATCATATAGACCCTAAAAGAATGATAAAAGAATATTACAAGCAAGGACTCCGCTGGTAGCCCAGTGGTTAGGAATCTGCCTTGCAATGTAGGGGATGTGGGTTAGATCTCTGGTCAGAGAACTAAGATCCCATATGCTGTGGGGCAACTTAACCTGTGCACCACAACTCCTAAGCCCAGACTGCAACAAAAGATCCTGCATGATGCAACAAAGATCCCGATGCACTCAAATGAATAGATAAATAAATATGATAAGCAATTCTATGTCCAGAAATTTGATAATTTAGGTAAAATACACCAACTCCTTGAAAGACACACTCTACCAAAACTCATACAAGGAGAAATAGATCATCTGAAAAGACCTATATAGATTAAAGGAAGTGAATCAATAAGTAATAAACTTTCAAAGCAGAAAATGCTAGGCCCATATGGTTTCACTCCTGAATTCTATCAAACAGTTAAGGAAGAAATGAGAGCAATACTTTACAATTTCTTCCAGAAAATAGAAGAGGAAACACTTCCAAGCTCATTCTATGAGGCCACCATCTGCCTAACGCCAAAGCCAGCCAAAGACATTACAAGAAAGGAGAACTCTCTCATAAACATAACATTAGCAAATCGAGTTCAACAATATATAAAAAGATTTATACACCATAATCAAGTGGAATTTATTCTAAGTATGAAAGGCTTGTTAAGCATTCAGAAAATCAATTATTAATGTAATCAACAGACTAAAGAAATATTATAATTGTATCAATAGACTTTTTAAAGCATTTGGAAAAATCCAACAGCCATTCATAATAAAAACTCTGAGCAAAGTAGTAGAAACTTCCTCAACTTGATAAAGAATATCTACAAAAACCTATAGCTAACATCAGACTTCAATGCTTTCTAAATCAGGAAGAAGGCAAAGATGCCCCCTCGCACCACTGTCATCCAACATTAAGTGATATTCCAATATGGAAGAGAAGGAAATAAAGCTTTGTTCAGGGGCGACATGATGGTCTTTGTAGAAAACTCCCAAGAATCAATAACAAGCAGCTCTGGAATAATGAGATTATAGCAAGGTGGCAAGATAGAAGATTAATATATAATCATTTATCAATTATTTATATATATATCACAATGAACAAATGTAATTTGAATTTTAAAATACAACACTATTTGTTGTTGTTGTTTAGTCACTAAGTCATGTCCAACTCTTTGCAACCCCATGGATTATAGCACACCAGGCTCCTCTGTCCTCCACTATCTCCTGGAGTTTGGTTAAATTCATGTCCATTGAATTGATGTTGCTATCTAACCATCTAATAACATCATTTACATTAGCATGAACAATGAAATACTTAGGTAAAAGTCTAACATAGTATGTACAAGTTCTTTATAATGAAAACTACAGAATACTGATGAAAGAAATTAAATACCTAAGTAAATGGAGAGGCATTTCATGTTCATAGAAAGGAAGGGTCAGTACTGTTAAGATGTCTATTCTCTCCAGCTTGATCTCTAGATTCAGTGCAATCCCACACAAAATCCCAGCAGTTATTTTGTGGATATCAAATGATTCTAAATCTTTTATGGAAAGGCAAAAGACACAGAATGGCCAGCACAGTTCTAAAGAAGGACAAAGTATGAGAGCTTATGACTTCAAGACTTACTATGGTAATCAAGAAAGTGTGGTAAAACCAAAAGAATAGACAAATATATCAGTGGAAAAACTTAGAGAGCCCAAAAATAGGTCCACAAAAATATAGTCAACTGATGTTCAATGAAAAAGCAAAGGCAGTTCAATGGAGAGAGGAAACTGGCACTAGAATAACTAGACATCCTCACTCAAAAAAAAATCTAGACACAGATTTCTGCCTTTTACAAAAATTAACTCAATATGTATTATAACCATAAATGTAAAATGAAAAACTACAGCACTCCTAGAAGATAATATAGGAGAGAATCTAGATGACCTTAGGTATGAAGATGATTTTTTTTAAACACAATATCAAAGATACAACCATGAAAGAAATAATGATTTGAACATCATTAAAATATAAAACTTTCACTCTGTGAAAGACACTGTTAGAAAACTAAAAAAAAAAAAAAAGCAAATCATAGATGAAGATAAAATATTTGTAAAACACATATCTGATAAAAGAACTGTGTTCAAAATATATAAAGAACTTTAAAAACTCAATAATAAGAAAACAAACAACCCAATTAAAAAATGGCAAAGGTCTGAACACACACTTCAACAAAGACGTTAAATGGATGGCAAATAAGCATATGAAAAGATGCCCCACATGGTATGTCTTCAGGAAAATGCAAATTAAAACAACTTATTTAATGCTGTTCTACACAGTTACTAGAAAAGTTAAAACCCCAAACAGGAACACCAAATGCTGGAGAGAAAGTAAAGCAACAGAAGGCTCTTTCATTAATGATGGGAATGCAAAATGGTGCAGGAAGACAATTGTTAGGAAGACAATATGGTGGTTTTTTACAAAACTAAACATAGGCTTCCCATTCGATCCAGTTGAATGCTCCTAGGTATTGACCCAAATGAGCTGAAAGCTTATGTCCCTTTGTCCAAAATTCTGAACAAAAATATTTACATCAGTTTTATTCATAACTGAAAATGGTAGAAGCAACCAATATAACTCAATAGGTAAGCAGATTAACTATTTTATGTCATGTGTGTGTGCGAAGTCACTTCAGTCGCGTCCGACTCTTTGTGACCCTTTGAACTGTAACCCACCAGGCTCCTCTGACCATGGGATTCTCCAGGCAAGAATACTGGAGTTGGTGGCCATGCCCTCCTCCAGGGGATCTTCCCAACACAGGAGCCAACCCATGTGTCTCCTGCATTGGCAGATGGGTTCTTTACCACTAGTGCCACCTGGGAAACCCATCATATTTCATACAACAGAACATTATTCAGTGATAAAAAGCCAGGAAAAGATGTGGAGGAATCTTAAATAAATAATGCTAAGTGATAAAAGTCAATCCAGAAAGGTAGTACTGTATGATTCTAAATATATGACATCCTGAGTGAGTGAGTGAGTGAAAGTCACTCAGTCATGTCTCTTTGTGACCCCATGGACTGTCCATGGAATTCTCTAGGCCAGAATACTGGAGTGGGTAGCCTTTCCCTTCTCCAGGGTATCTTCTCAACCCAGGGATCAAACCCAGGTCTCCTGCATTGCAGGTGGATTCTTTACCAGCTGAGCCACAAGGGAAGCCCTAGAAAAGGCAAAACTATGCAGACAAATAAGAATATCAATGGTTACCAGAGATTTTGAGGAAACAGGGAAGTGATGGATGAAAAAGTGAAGCACAGGAGATTTTTAGGTCAGGGAAACTATTCTATACAATACGGTATGATGAAAATGTGGTATTATACATTTGTCAAAAGCTATCTAATTACACAGTACAAAGAGTGAATCTTAATGTAAACTATGGACCTTGGTTGGAGAAGGCAATGGCACCCCACTCCAGTACTCTTGCCTGGAAAATTCCATGGATGGAGGAGCCTGGCAGGCTACAGTCCATGGGTCGCTATGACTGCATAGTTGGACATGACTGAGCGGCTTCCCTTTCACTTTTCACTTTCATGCATTGGAGAAGGAAATGGCAACCCACTCCAGTGTTCTTGCCTGGAGAATCCCAGGGACAAGGGAGCCTGGTGAGCTGCCATCTATGGGGTCGCACAGAGTCAGACATGACCGAAGCGACATAGCAGCAGCAGCAGCATACCTTATTTTGCACTTGCTTTATAAATCATGTACTGATCTCTGATCACATGGACTCAAACCTCATGTGGATGATTTGCATATCACACATAATTTATTATATGTTCCAGGATCAATTTAACATGCAGGGCATGATGCAAGGCGTGATATCTATACTATTTTCACTAGCTCATCATACTTCCTCTTCTCTGCTACTATCAGTTCAGTTCAGTTGCTCAGTTGTGTCCAACTTTTTGTGACTCCCAGGTACTGCAGCACACCAGGTTTCTCTGTCCATCACCAACTCTCAGAATTTGCTCAGACTCATGTCCATCAAGTCGGTTATGCCATCCAATCACCTTATCCTCTGTCGTCCCCTTCTCCTCCTGCCCTCAATCTTTCCCAGCATCAGGGTCTTTTTCAAGGAGTCAGTTAGCCTTTCACATCAGATGGCTAAAGTATTGGAGCTTCAGCTTCAGCGTCAGTCCTTCCAATGAACATTCAGGACTGATTTCCATTAGGATTCACTGGTTTGATCTCCTTGCTGTCCATGGGACTCTCGAGAGTCTTCTCCAATACCACAGTTCAAAAGCATCAATTCTTCAGTACTCAACTTTCTTTATAGTCCAATTCTCACATCCATAAATGACTACTAGAAAAACCATAGCTTTAACTACTGGAAACAACGTAATTTTGACTAGCATCTCTGCTGGTATATGTGCACACAATTTCTGTGGTTTAAAATGTTCTTTATCCCAGGAACATTTGAAAATAAACATGAACCTCAACTCTACCTGTATTTAATTTTAAGATTAACTTATTAAGATTAATTTATGATAAAATGCCTAGAACATTAACTGTAGTATTTCTCTGTTATTACTTATAATACTTATCCTCATTTAGCATTCATTTAATATTAACAATTCCCACTCAAACAGAGAAAGCAAAACCAAGAATTTAGATAAGCTGATTCTACTTCAGCCAAGTCCTAATTCAATCAAATTTCATTCCAGTGATAACATTTGTTTGCAGAACTACAAACACCTAAAATTATATTCTGTCTTCTGTGGAGATACACAGACAGGGCAGCCTCTATTCATGTTTCATTTTCCTTAGGGCAGTTGACAATATTCAGTAAACAAAATATCTGCCAGGGGGCAGCATAATGTAATACTTTCATTCCCAAGAGATTCCAGAGGACTTTTATGAAAGCTACAAGCATATTATAATTAACTCAAAATTAAAGCCTTGTGATAATCATGTTACACTACATTTAGAAGTAAAGATTTGTCTGAGAGTTTCTTATTAAATCATATTAAGGACTCAAGTAAACTAAAACGCTATTTCCAGATATAAAAATCAAAGCAAAATCCTAGTAGGTTGGTGTTGCTTAAATTATCTGCCATCTAATTCTGTCCTTTATAACTCCCCTAAGTTTCGTTGCTCTCTTGAACCATTTGTGGACAATCACATTGCCTTTTATAAGCAAAATAAGATATTTTTAAAATTTAAGAATATGTGACTATGTTTGCAAAATTTGTGACTCATCTTGAAAACAATGGGAGATGTCATTTTGTCACCTATGAAAAAACAAATGCTTCCATAATAAGCTGTAGCAAAGTTGTTTCTGTTGTCCAGTCCCTAAGCCGTGTCTGACTCTTTGTGACCCCCATGAAATGCAGCACACTAAGCTTCCCTGTCCTTCTCTATCTCCCAGAGATATCTCCTCAAATTCATGTCCGTTGAGCCAATGACCAAAGTGTTGGAGCTTCAGCAGCAGTCCTTCCAAAGAATGTTCAGGGTTGATTTCCTTTAGGATTGACAGCAAATTACTTCTGAGAATGACATGAGGTAAAAATGTAATACAGAACTGCATTGTGGCAGCACTGATTCAGGGAAAGGAAGAGCCAGTGAGAGAAAAAGGAGCCATATTGAATCCTTCTGAAATCTTATTGTAAGTTCAACTAATATTTATTCACAATCAGTTCAGTTCAGTTCAGTAGCTCAGTCATTTCCAACTCTTTGCGACACCATGAACCGCATCATGCCAGCCCTCCCTGTCCATCACCAACTCTCAGAAACCACCCAAACCCATGTCCATTGAGTCGATGATGCCATCTAACCATCTCATCCTCTGTTGTTCCCTTCTCCTCCTATCTTCAATCTTTCCCAGTATCAGGGTCTTTTCCAATGAGTCAGTTCTTTGCATCAGGTGGCCAAAGTATTGGAGTTTCAGCTTCAACATCAGTCTTTCCAATGAATACCCAGGACTGATCTCCTTTAGGATGGACTAGTTGGATCTCCTTGCAGTCCAAGGGACTCTCAAGAGTTTTCTCCAACACCACAGTTCAAAAGCATCAATTCTTCAGTGCTCAGCTTTCTTTATAGTCCAACTCTTACATCCATACATGACCACTGGAAAAACCATAGCCTTGACTAGACAGACCTTTTTGGCAAAATAATGTCTCTGTTTTTTAATATGCTGTCTAGGTTGGTCATAACTTTCCTTTCAAGGAGTAAGCGTCTTCTAATTTCATGGCTGCAATCACCATCTGCAGTGATTTTGGAGCCCAGAAAAATAAAGTCAGCCACTGTTTCCACTGTTTCCCCATCTATTTGCCATGAAGTGATGGGACCGGATACCATGATCTTAGTTTTCTGAATGTTGAGCTTTAAGCCAACTTTTTCACTCTCCTCTTTCACTTTCATCAAGAGGTTCTTTAGTTCGCAATCACTGGCAGGGTACTTTTAAGTCTGACCTTGTGTATTGTTTTTTTATAAGTATGGAATTTTAAAAGTACCTGGGCTAGCCCTTGAGGAAAATCCAGTTGTTAAAGCTAATGTCCCAAATTTTATAAAGTAGGTCTTTAAACTTACCTCTTTTTAAGTCGTTAGTTTTTCTGTTTGAAAGCCCTATTGATTCTGCTTACGATGTTTTACTCTGAGTAATGTCCTTCAATAAAATGATTTCTAGGGACTTTTGATTAAAGATACTCCACCATAACACAGTAATCCTTAGAAGACATAAAACCAGAGACAAAAAGAATAGGAAAATAACTAAAGCAGAATTCTGGAATCTGGAAAGCAGATGGATATTGGGTAACTGTCTAAAAAACTTGAGAAAGATGAATTCCAAGCTTTAATGGTAGAAGCTGCATGGTAACATGAAATAACTAAAGAACTTCTACAGGGTTCACAGATTGATGGCAGTGAGAGTCATATCATGATTAAATAGCAGGGGATCATTCAAATGCCATTTGGTGGAGCAGGTAGACCCTCAGGTCCCCACCCTGACTCTGCGTATCTAGGCAACTACCTCTGCTCCAACTCAACAGAACTTTGGAGATTTATTCTTTGGAGAAGAAAGAATCAGAGGTCTTGTGAGCAGCTGATGTTTCTTAATCTGTTGGCACATAACAAAGCACTTTCCAAAATGTGAAAAGAAAGTGAAAGTGGTTTCTTATGTATTAACGGATTAAGAAATAATCTTAATGTCCTGAATCTGAGAGGAACATTTCACAAATTCCATGATCCAAATAATAAAAGTTCCAGAGAGAACAGAACAAAAAACAGGTAGGAAAACTTTTTTTTTGGGGGGGGGGTGGGTGCGGGTAACCTCCCTGTTAGCTACCTACAAGTGGGACTCTCCCTGGCAACTACCTGCAGGTGGGCTTAGACCTGCTCAAGACCCCACATGTACAAATGCCAAATTAGCTAAACAAGGGACCCTCCCTGGACAACTGCCTGACAGGGACCCTCCTTGCTAACTACTTACTAGTGGGCTTAGACCTGCTCAAGAGCACATTTGGTTGTTCAGTTGCTCAGTTGTGTCCGACTCTTTTCAACCCAATGGACACCAGCACATCAAGCTCTCCTGTCCTCCACTATCTCTCGGAGTTTGCTCAAGCTCATGTTCATTGAGTCGGTGATGCTATCTAACCATCTCATCCTCTGTCACTCCTCTCCTTTTGCCTTCAATCTTTCCCAGCATCAGTGTCTTTTCCAATGAGTTGGTTCGCATATGAGGTACCCTATCTGCCCAATTATCTAAATGAGGGCCCTAACCTGCCCAAATACCTACAAGTGGGACCCTTCCAGTCAGCTACAGACACGTGGTACCCTAAGTGCCCAGATACATACACGAGACCCACCCCACTAAACTGCCTATAAGTAGGACGCTACCTGCTTAACCACTCACATGTGGGACCTGACTTGCCCAACTACTGACAAATGGGACCCTTCCTGCCACCTACATTCATGTGTGCCCCCAATCAGCTCAACTACATCTGTGGGACCCTTCCTGTCCAACTATGTAATTGAGGGTCCCTTCTTGCCCAACTACTGACAAGTGGAACCCTCTCTGCCAACTACCTACTTGGACCTGCCCAAGAACTCACAGGTAGCACCCTAACTGCACAATTACCTAAATGAGGGGGGTGGCCACTCTGCCTACTATGGGACTCAACCTTCTCTACCACCCACAGGTGGGAGCTGACCTGCTCATCTGGAAGGAATATTTCCAAAGAAACAGGAAAAATTTCCAGGACTGAAAGAATTGAATTTCTAATTGAAAGGGGGCTGTTAAGGGTTGAATTACATCCTAACCCCCAATACCTCATCATGTGACCTTATTTGGAAATAATGTCCTTGCAGATATCAAAAACATAAGATGAAAGTGGGTCATAATCCATTATGGTGTCCTTACAGAAAGAGAAAATCCGGACATAGATATAGAGGTACACAGGGAGAAGGCCACTTGAAGATGAAGGCAGAAATTTGGGTCAATCATCTGCAAGCCAAGAATGTCAAAGTGAAGTGAAAGTCTCCCAGTCCTGTCCAACTCTTTGCGACCTCATGTCCATGTGACCATATGCAGTCCATGGAATTCTCTAGACCAGAATACTGGAATGGGTAGTTGTTCCTTTCTGCAGGGGATCTTCCCAACCCAGGGATCGAACCCAGGTCTCCCACATTGCAGGTGAATTCTTTACAAAGTGAACCACCAGGGAAGCCCAAGAATACTGGAGTGGGTAGCCTATCCTTTCTCCGGGGAATCCTTCTGACCTAGGAGTCTAACTGTGATCTCCTGCATTGCAGGCATATTCTGTACCAGCTGAATTACCAAGGAAGTCCTAAGAATGCCAAAGGTTGCCTGTAAACCTCCAGAAGCCAGGAGATAATTATGGAGCAGACACTCCCTCACAAACTTCAGAAGCAATCAACCTCACCAGCATCTTAATCTCATATTTCCTGTCTCCAGAACTGTGAAATAACCAATTTCTGTGATCAAACCCTCCCCTCTGTAGTACTCTGTTATGGCAGAACTAGGAAAATAATTGCCAACATCCACTGAATCATAGAAAAAGCAAGGGAATTAGAGAAAAACATCTGCTTCATTGACTACGCTAAAGTCTGACTGTGTGGATCACAACAAACTGTGGAAAATTCTTCAAGAGATAGGAATACCAGACCACCTTACCTGCTCCCTGGGAAATCTACAGTTAGCTGGGAAGCAACAGTTAGAACTGGGCATGGAAGAAGGGATGACTTCAAAGCTGGGAAAGGAGTATGTCAAGGCTGTATATTACCACCATGTTTATTTAACTTATATGCAGAGTACATCACGTGAAATGCCAGGATGGATGAAGCACAAGCTGGAATCAAGATTGCAGGAAGAAATATCAATAACCTCAGATATGCAGAAGATACCACCCCAATAGCAGAAAGAGAAGAGGAACTAAAAAGCCTCTTCTTGATGAAGGTGAAAGAGGAAAGCTGGCTTAAAAGTCAGCATTCAAAAAACTAAGGTCATGGCACCCAGTCCCATCACTTCAAATAGATGGGAAAAAATGGGAACAGTGACAGACTTTATTTTCTTGGGCTCCAAAATCACTGCACACACTGATTGCTCCCATGAAATTAAAAGATGGTTGCTCCTTGGAAGAAAAGCTGTGATAAAACTAGACAGTGTATTAAAAAGCAGTGATATCACTTTGCCAACAAAGGTCCATCTAGTCAAAGCTGTGGTTTTTCCAGTAGTCATGTATGGATGTGAGAGTTGGACCAGAAAGAAGGCTGAGCACCGAAGAATTGATGCCTCCCAGTTATGGTGCTGGAGAAGACTCTTGAGAGTCCCTTGGACTGCAAGGAGATCAAACCAGTCCATCCTAAAGGAAATCACCCCTGAATATTCATTGGAAGGAATGATTCTGAAGCTGAAGCTCCAATACTTTGGCCACCTGATGTGAAATGCTGACTTACTGGAAAAGACCCTGATGCTGGGAAAGATTGAAGGCAGGAGGAGAAGGGGATGACAGAGGATGAGATGGTTGGACGGCATCACCGACTCAATGGACATGAGCTTGAGCAAACTCTGGGAGAAAGTGAAGGACAGGGAAGCCTGGTGTGTGCTGCTGTCCATGGGGTTGCAGAGAGTTGGACATGACTGAGAGACCGAACAACACTTGCTTGTTGTTGACTGAGCAACAACAAGCAACAAAGGAAACTAATAAGAGGCCCACTGAGTATCCCATGATAAAGAAGAATGGATCTACAGCAAAGCACATGACTGTGGAATTGAGGGAACTTGAGTGGGGACAGAGAGAAGAAATTAAAAGCTTTTGGGGAAAGAGATTAAAAGCATCTACTCTAGAATAAAGACATGCGAAATTTCAAATATTTCATTTCTCCAGTATCTATCAATGACAAGCGCCACAAAAAAGATGGAGTAAACAAAGAAAAGGAAGATATGGAATGTATAATAGGAGGCAGAACTCAGAATAAGAAACAAGAGCATGTTCCCACAATGGTTGCAAGAGGATTTTTCAGGATGAAGGTTACCTGGTAGGGGAGAGAAAAATCAGATCAGCTTGTCAGACTCTTTGCAACCCTGTGGACTATAGCCCACCAGAATCCTCTGTCCCTGGGATTTTCCAGGCAAGAATACTGAAATGGGCAGCCATTCCCTTCTCCAGGGGATCTTCCCAACCCAGGGATCAAACCCAGGTCTCCTGCACTGCAGGCATATACATCATCATCTGTGCCACCTGGAAAGACCTTAAAGAAAGAAAGTGAAGTCGCACAGTCGTGTCCAACTCTTTGAGACCCCATCGACTGTAGCCTACCAGACTCCTCTGTGCATGGGATTTTCCAGGCATGAATACTGGAGTGGGTTGCCATTTTCTTCTCCAGGAGATCTTCCCAACCCAGGGATTGAACCCAGGTCTCCCGCATTGTAGGCAGACTCTTTACCATCTGAGCCACCAGGGAAGTCCATAGAGCATGTCAGATGATACTGAACAAGGAAAGAGAGAGGAAAAAAAAAATCTAATTTGTTTGAGAAATTTGCATAATTATGACAAGGGCTAGTGGATGAATAAATAACCATTCATGAACAAAGAAAACTCCAAAGAAATAACAAAAAACTGTGCAAAAAAGGAAAGGAAATTGTTCTCACTTACAGTTGAAAATAGGATTTTACAGACATAAAAAGTGAATATTAATTTAAATAAAAATTATAACTCTTTAACTAGAGATGATAAGGGAATTCTGATGATGTGGGGTGGCAGGTAAAGCAGAAAGAGTACTAAATATTCATTTATAGTAAAAAGATTAGTAGATAAAGCCTAATATTAAAATATAGAAGTAGAAACATAGTATCAGTGGGTTTGAAATAATTACCCCAAATGAATGGAAAAGTGATTGCCTTTGGGAGCCAGAATAGAAGAGTAGGAGGGATACTGCTCTTTCTCATCACAAGCCTTGCAGAATCACTCTACCATTTAAATATTATGCATATATAATATGCATAATTATTATTGAGAATTGCTACTGAGTAATTCTGTATTTGAAGTATAAAAGTAAGTCTATGGCCATGTACTCTGGGCCATTGCTTCTCAAAGTAAGATGTGCCCAGGAATCAGCTGGTATCTTCTTTAAAATGCCAGTCTGGAGTAGGACCAATATTGTGCACTTACAAGTGCACAAACTCTCAAATGCTAGTGCAACTGGGCCATGGACCACATTTTGAGAAGCAAGGCTCTAGACAGTATTTTCAACTCAAGCACCATGTTTCAGCTACATGAACAGCTTAAAAAAAAAAAGAAGTACAGATGGTTAGGAACTTAAATTCCTTCAGTGACCTCCATATTGCTTTTAACCTAGAGTTTAAGCCTCAGAATGATACACAAGGCTCATTCATACACAATTCTTGTTCTGCTTTGCTGCCACTGCCCTATTTCTACCAACCATTCCAATGACTGACATTATGCAAGGAGCCCAGAGCACCCACTGCATAACTGAGCCATAGATGGCCTCTGTGTATTGGCCTGTAGGTTGTTGATTTCTCTACAACAGGCTACAATCTGTTAGCTCAAAAGTCAGCCAGTGCTAAACTTATATTTTATTTATCTTTATTTATTTTAAACAATCATTTTTAAAAATTCCCAAATAAGCATATTTTTAGTCATTTAGAGCCTAAATGACATTTGCGTACCCTCCAACCCTCACTCCACATAATGTTGGCAATAAATAAGACAAACCCTGAGCCACAGAGATCCCTCTTTCAACCCACAACTTCTCAAAGCTGCTGACACATGACTCTCCTCTCCACTCTCTAATGTTGTTGTTTGGTAACTCAGTCGTGTCTGACTCTTTGTGACCCCCATGGACTGCAGCACACCAGGTTTCCCTGTCCTTCAGCATCTCCCAGAGTTTGCTCAAACTCATGTCCATTGAGTCAGTGATGCCATCCAACTATCTCATCCTCTGTCATCCCCTTCTCCTCTGGCCTTCAATCTTTCCCAGCAGGACAGTCTTTTATAATGAATTAGCTCTTCGCATCAGGTAGCCAAAGTATTGGAGTTTAAGCTTCAGAATCATTCTTCCAAAGAATATTCAGGCTTGATTTCCTTTAGGGTTGACTGGTTTGATCTTGCAGTCCATGGGACTCACAAGCATCTTCTCCAACACCGTAGTTCAAAAGCATTAATTCTTCAGCACTCAGCTTTCTTATGGTCCAACTCTCACATCCATACATGACTACTGGAAAAACCATAGTTTGACCATACGGACCTTTGTCAGCAATGTAATGTCTCTGCTTTTTAACATGTTGTCTAGGTTGATCATAGTTTTTCTTCCAAGGAGCAAGCATCTTTTAATTTTATGGCTTCAGTCACCATCTGCAGTGACTTTGGAGTCCAAGAAAATAAAGTCTCTCACTGTTTCTGTTGTTTCCCCATCTATTTACCAAGAAGTGATCGGACCACATGCCATGATCTTTGTGTTTTGATTGTTGAATTTTAAGCCAGCTTTTTCACTCTCCTCTTTCACTTTCATCAAAAGGCTCTTTATTTCCTCTTCAATTTCTACCATAAGGGTGGTGTCATCTGCATATCAGAAGTTATTTGTATTCCTACTGGCTGTCTTGATTCCAGCTTGTGTTTCATCCAGCCTGGTGTTTCACATGATGTACTCTACATATAACTTAAATAACCAAGGTGACAATATACAGCCTTGTAATTCTTTCCCGATTTTAAACCAGTCCGTTGCTCCACATCCAGTTCTGACTGTTGCCTCTTGACCCGCATACAGATTTCTCAGGATGCAAGTAAGGTAGTTTGGTATTCCCATCTCTTAAATAATTTTCCTCAGTTTGTTGTGATCCACACAGTCAAAGGCTTTAGTGTAGTCAATGAAGCAGAAGTAGATGTTTTTCTGGAATTGTCTTGGGTTTTCTATGATCCAATGGATGTTGGCAATTTGATCTCTGGTTCCTCTGCCTTTTCCAAATCCAGCTTGAACATCTGGAAGTTCCCAGTTCATGCTTGGCGAACTTTGACCATTATTTTGCTAGCATGTGAAATGAGTGCAATTGTGCAGTAGTTTGAACATTCTTTGGCACTGCCTTTCTTTGGGATTGGAGTGAAAACTGACCTTTTCCAGTCCTGTGGCCACTGCTGAGTTTTCCAAATTTGCTGGCATATTGAGTGGAGACTTTAATAGCATCATCATTTAGGATTTGAAATAGCTCAGTTGGAATTCCATCACCTCCACTAGCTTTGTTAGTAGTGATGCTTCCTAAGGCCTACTTATCCTCATACTCCAAGATGTCTGGCTCTAGGTGAGTGATCACACCATTGTGGTTATCTGGGTCATTAAGATCTTTTTTGCATAGTTCTTCTGTGTATTCTTGCCACCTCATTTTAATATCTTCTGCTTCTTTTAGGTCCATACCATTTCTGTCCTTTATTGTACCCATCTTTGCATGAAATATTCCCTTGGTATCTCTAATTTTCTTGAAGAGATCTCTAATCTTTCCATTCTATTGTTTTCCTCTTTTTTTTGGAGGGGGCATTATTCACTTAGGAATTCTTGCTTATCTCTCCTGCTATTCTTTGGAACTATGCATTTAGATGGGTATATCTTTCCTTTTCTCCTTTGCCTTTTGCTTCTCTTCTCAGCTATTTCTAAGGTCTCCTCAGATAGCCATTTTGCCTTTTTGTATGTCTTTTTCTTGGGGATGGTTTTGATCACCACCTCCTGTGCAAAGTTAGGAACTTCTGTCCATAGTTCTTTAGGCACTCTGTCTAGTGAATCTAATTCCTTGAATCTATTTGTCACTTCCACTCTATAATCCTTGAGCGATTTGATTTAGGCCAGACCTAAATGGGCTAATGATCTCCCTCTAAGTTCCCTTCTGAGTCACCTTTGGGCAGGTTCCTACTGTGAGAGACTTTTCTTCTATGCCTCCAGGTAGTGTCATCCATAAAGATTTTATGGGCTACTGCAACCTCACGGTCACACCTGTTTCCTTGATTAGCCCCTAAATCTCTCACCCTCACTACAAGGCTTTAAACATACTAAGTCCACTGTGCTCTAGCTGACTAATTCTTCTTTATCTGTTTAGACTCACTTTAGGCTCCAGGGCCTCCAGGAAGCCTCCTGGGACCTACACCATGGAGAATGAAGTAGTGTCCTGCCTAGCAATACGTCTGCATGTAACATGATCACCAACCAGAAGCTTTCAGAGTTAGATTTAGTCACTGGTCTCTAAAATACCAGGGGGAGACCTCCCTTTACCTATATGTGAATGGGCTCTGGGGTTTCAGCCTGTCAACCGCTGTTTACTGAGCAACAACGATGTACCAAGTATAGTCTCTGGATTGGGTTTTCAATGGTAAAAAAGAGAAAAAAGAAAGAAGATGATGGTGTTTCTGCTCTTATGGAGTTTAAAGTCAACTGAAGGAGTTATCACATGAATAACTAAGTACAATTGGAATAATTATTCTGGAGAAAAGTCTTCAGAAGAGATTATGGACCATAATTCAGGCCACCAGTACAGAGGACAACACAAGAAGAATTTTAAATTCATCTTCTCTTTGAAGTTAAGATCCCTCAGACTGCTCCCCTCTTTCTAGACTATGCCTTTGGGTGTCCAATCTAAAATCATTCTGCTTGTAAACTGTATTGAACTCAGGTGGATTCAAAGAAAAGTCTTGGCACTGGCATAGGTACTCTCTTGGCCCAACCCAACATGGAGATAGAGTTGCCAAATATCAGGCACAAAACCCCGATGAAGATGGTTAATATTTTTTTGCCTTCATTTTAAAATTTTTTCTGATTAGAATTATTATACATCATAGACTATTTTGAAAATACAAATAAGTAAAGGAAGAAAATAAGATCACCATCAATGTGTGAGCATGGTTGACAGTTTTCTCCAAGGCATATCTAATTTTATTGCGCTTTTTTAAAAAACAGGTATTATATTTTATACAAATTGAAAGCTTGTGGTAACTCAAGTGCCAGGCAAATCTTGTTGTTGTTGTTCTCAGTCGTGTTCAACTCTTTGCAACCCCATGAACTGTAGCCCGCCAGGCTCCTTCCGGCTGTGGGGATTTCCAGGCAAGAATACTGGAGTGGGTTGCCATTTCCTTCTCCAGGGGATCTTCCCCACCCAGGAATCAAACCCATGTCTCCTGCACTGCAGGTGGATTTTTTACCCACTCAACCATTCTGGAAGCCCCCAGGCAAGTCTATTGGCACCAATATTCTAATAGAACTTACTTATTTTCTGTCTCTGCATCACATTTTGGTAATCCTTGCAATATTTTGAGCTTTTTAAAAAATTATTTTTATACTTGTTATGGTGATCACTGATCTTTGATGTTACTGTTGTAATTGTTCTGGGGTGCCACAAGCCAAGCCCATGTAAGACAGGGAACTTAATGACAAATGTGTGTGTTCTGACCACTCCACCAACTGGCAATTCACCTATCTTTCTCCTATTCCTCAGGCCTCCCTATTCCCTGAGACACAACAGTACTGAAATTAGGTCAATGAATAACACTTCTATGACCTCTAAGCATTCAAGTGCTGCTGCTGCTAAGTTGCTTCAGTTGTGTCCGACACTGTGCGACCCCATAGACAGCAGCCTACCAGGCTCCCCTGTCCCTGGGATTCTCCAGGCAAGAACACTGGAGTGAGTTGCCATTTCCTTCTCCAATAAGCATTCAAGTGAAAGGAAGAGTTAATCAATGTGACAAACTTCATTGTCTTATTCTAAAGAAATTGCCAAAGTCATCCAACCTTCAGCAATTACCATCTTGATCAGTCAGCAGCCATCAACACAGAAGCAAGTCTTTCCATCAGCAAAAAGATTATGACTCTTGAATACTCAGATGATAGCCTTTTTTAGCAATGAAGAATTTTTAAATTATTTTTTAAGCATAATGCTACTGCACACTTAATAGACTGTAGCATAACATAAGCATTAACTTTTATATGCACTGGGAAACCAAAAAAATTATGTGACTTGCTTTGTTGATATTTTTGCTTCATTGTGGTGGTCTGGAACCAAATTCACAACATCTCCAAGGTTTACCTATATTTCTTCTCCTTTATTTCTATGCTCCTGTAACAGGAGAAGCTGTTGATCCACTCAGAGCCTATTCTAGACAGAATCTTGCTGAACATCTCAATCCCCTACAGGTTTCCAGAACCATCAGTTAGTGGACTGTCTGTAGGTGCTAGTTGGATGGGAGCAGATGCCGTGGAGAACTAAGCCAGTATAACTACTGAATTATCAAGGAGAGAACTGCTTGGCCTTGAGTCAGTGTCTACTCATTTTCCACATAAAATGCCTTTGGAAATATGGCGCCAATAGACTTGCTTGGTACTTGCAAATGAAGGCTCTATTTTTCTCCCAAGGATTGAGGTCTTTTAGTTCCTTCCTGCCATCTGCTTCTTCTCTCAGGCTGCTTCTTCCTTTTTTCAGCTCTAAGTCTTTCAGGGAATAGAACAACCTGCTCCCCAAGCAAGCCTGTGAATATTTTATGCAACACATCAGTAACTTGCAACTTCTGTCTTTGAGATTTATAGTCTTTAGAGCTGTTTCTGATGTGGCTGATCCATGCCTATCACGTGAAACTGAAACCCAGCAGGACCCTGGAGGCCTTCCTAAGGACAGACCCCCCACCCCCATCCCCAACACACACATATACATCTCCTGTTTGTAGAAAAGCTTTAGCCTCCTGGCCTTCCCTGAGTCCTAAACAGAAAATTTAGTTCAGAGAAATTAGAAAATGCAGAAACAAAGGAAAACAGTTAAGCAAGACAAAATAATAAGAGTTTAGTCATGAAACAAAGTCAAGGACCTTTGGTTTTTTCTCAAGGGTTATATTCATTGGAAGGACTGATGCTGAAGCTGAAGTTCTGATACTTTGGCCACCTGATTCTAAGGCTTCAGGATGTCTTCCTGCTATCTTTTCTAAGTCAAAGTAAATACTAAGTAAATACTTGTAAAGTGAATAAAAGAGGAAAAGAAAGGAGATTTGCATGACTGGATCTTGTCTTTCCTCTGGTGTTATTTGTCTTTAACATTTCTACTTATTTAATAAAATGCATTTTGTACATTTCTCCTCTATCCAAATACCCCATCAGAAGCTTGAGGTCTTCACCCATTAACTCAAGCCATATTGTTCCCAGGATCTAGACTAAAGACAGAGGCTTTCTCTCTGGAAAGACTGAACTGATAGGCTCTACCTGAGACCCAGAGATATGGCTGGGGTGAGGTATGGCACCATGATGGGACAGTGGGATTAACTGATCCCTCTCTCCATCACCCTTCCCACACTAGCTCACTGATCACTAGCAATGGGCTTGTAGCCTACAGACAAAGGGTGGAGGATTCCTCTCTGGGCAAACAGACTGGCTTATGATCCTGATCTTTGAAGAAAGCATTTAATGTGAGAGAGAGCAAAACAAACAAACAAACAAAGGAACTTGAATGAAATAGGAACAAGCAGGCAGCAAAAGTAATGTTTACAATGTATTGAATTTAACATTGTAAAAGAGAACAAAAAGGTAATACATTTTTTTTAAGAATCTTTGAAAAATAGTTTTAAAAAGCTCAGAAGTTAAACAGAAGAGCAGAAAGAAAAAATTCAAATATTTGGAAGATAAATATGGGGAAAATCAAACAGAAAATAGGAGGAATATAAAAAAAAAAACAGAAAATAGGAAACAAGAGAAGAAAAAGAGAGGGTCATCTCTTGATTTATCATCTAAATGATAAATGATCATTCTAAATGATAAATCTAAATGATAAATATTCCCTCAAATAATAAAGAATAAAACATTTTCAAAAGGGAATACAGGGAAGAGGAAATTATCAATAATTATAATAATAGTAAGAAGGAGACTAGACTAAAATTTTTCTAGAAATTTAAGATCTCAAAGATGAGCTCTCCCAAATGATGGGATAAACCAAGGAAGAAGGAAATGTGTGATTCCAGAAATAGAGAATTCAAGGAAGGAGGGAGAAGGAACTTCCAGTGATAATAGTGAAAGGCGGATCCACAACAGCTGGGGAGCAGACTCAGAACAATTAGAACAGACTAGAACAGAGACAGATGCCAAGGTAGGATCCATGTGCTTGAAGATATTGAAAGAAAATTTTCATTTCTTTCAGAGAGTTTTATAGTAAATTAAGTGAGAGTGAATTTTACCAAATCTAATGAGCTAAAGAGTCCCTTGATGAAAGTGAAAGAGGAGAGTGAAAAACCTGGCTTAAAACTCAACATTCAGAAAACTACGATCATGGCATCTGGTTCCATAACTTCATGGCAAATAGATGGGGAAACAATAGAAACAGTGAGAGACTTTACTTTTGGGGGCTCCAAAAATCACTGCAGATGGTGACTGCAGCCATGAAATTAGAAGATGCTTGCTCCTTGGAAGAAAAGTTGTGACCAACTGAGACAGCATATTAAAAAGCAGAGACATTACTTTGTCAACAAAGGTTTGTCTAGTCAAAGGTATGGTTTTTCCAGTAGTCAAGTATGGATGTGAGAGTTGGACTATAAAGAAAGCTGAGTGCTGAAGAATTGATGCTTTTGAACTGTGGTGTTGGAAAGGACTCTTGAGAGTCCCTTGGACTGCAAGGAGATCCAACCAGTCCATCCTAAAGGAAATCAATCCTGAATGTTCATTTGAAGGACTGATGCTGAAGCTGAAGTTCCAATACTTTGGCCACCTGATGTGAAGAACTGACTTATTGGAAAAGACCCTGATGCTGGGAAATATTGAAGGCAGGAGAAGGGGACAACAGAGGATGAGATGGTTGGATAGCATCACCGACTCTATGGACATGAGTTTGAGGAAGCTCTGGGAGTTGATGATGGACAGGGAGGCCTGGCGTGCTGCAGTCCATGGGGTCACAAAGAGTTGGACACAGCTGAGGGACTGAACTGAACTGAACTGAAGATATCATAGATTCTAAAATGCACCATTCATAAGCACCACCATTCCAATAGCCAAGACACAGAAGCAACCTAAACATTCATCAACAAATGAATGGATAAAGAAGAAATGGTACATACACAATGGAATACTGCTCAGCCCTAAAAAGAATGAAATAATGCCATTTGCAGCAACACAGATGGCCCTAGAGATTATCATACTAAGTGAAGTAAGTCAAAAACAGAAAGATGAATACCATATAATATCATTTATATGTATAATTTATAATGTGACAAAGTGAACTTATCTATGAAACAGAAACAAACTCATAAACATAGAGAACATACTTATGCTTGCCAAAGGGGAAGGCAAGGGATGGATTGGTAGTTTGGTCTTAGCAGATACAAACTATTATATATAGAATAGATAAACAACAAAGGCTTGATGTTTAGCATAGGAAACTATATTCAATATCCTATGATAAACTGTAATGGAAAGGAATATGAAAAAGAATGCATATTCATATATTTATATGAAAATGAATCCCTTTGCTGTAGAGAAGAAATTAATACAACATTGTAAATCAACTATACTTCAATAAAATACATTTTAAAAATAAAACTTATCATATATTATTTTATATACTACTAAGAAAAGAAAGATAACCAATTAAATATAACTCTGTTTTCTTCTATATTTATTGAACTTTAGACTTAATAATATGTAGACATGGATTTCTATTACACTATATATAAAGAGAAAATACAAACTGATCAAAGTCTTTGTAAACTTTCATTTTTGGAGTTTTAATTTCAGATATATTATATTGTTAAAAAAAAAAAAGAGCATGTCTTAGTTCCATAAACTATAGTAGAAACAAAATCACAAAGCAAATGTAAAAACAATGAAAAATAATATTTTTAGGTTAAGAAATCTAATAATAGAACATGATGCAGTTCACCTGAAGTAATATTTATATAGTGATTGTTATTTAGAATGACAACCTCTTATATACAAGAGAAGTATATAAAGTAAAATTAAATGTTATTTAACATCTGTAGATGTTGTGACCTTATCAAAAGTGGAGACTATTAAAAGAATTCAGAATATTATCAACCAGAATAATCCAATCACATGATGCAACAACCTGATTTTGGTAGCCTGGATGGAAAGATTCAGAGTCAAATTAAACAAAAATTAATCAGTTACTAGAATCCCAGGCTCATGGACCAAGATCAATTTTTTTTAAAATTTACCTTTAAAAAGTAATAATTTTAGGTTTTAGCTTATGCCAGTACTGTCAACCAATATAGGAATTCCACTTTGCTCAGAAAAAAGGTAATTTTCTTGTATAAGTGTCTTTAACTCTGGGAAATTTAGGGTAAATTATAATATACTAAGGGCTTCCCTTGTAGCTCAGTTGGTAAAGAATCTGCCTGCAGTGCAGGAGACCCATATTCAATCCCTGGGTTGGGAAGATCCCCTGGAGAAGGAAATGGCAACCCATTCCAGTATCCTTGGCCTGGAAAATCTCATGGACAGCGGAGCCTGGTAGGCTGCAGTTCATGGGGTTGCGGAGTCGAGCATGACTGAGTGACTAACACTTACTTACTTATAATATACTAAATTTAGCCCATGACAGACACAGTAACATCTCTGTTTTAATTTGGAATTTAAGAATTTGACATTCCAACCAACAGATTAGTTAATCCAACAGATTAGTCCTAATATTCTAGGGTATCTGATTTTATCTTGAGGCTTTCAGTTGGAAAGTATAACAGAATTTTAGAAAGTATATCAACCATGTTAAAATGTTTAGGATAAGTGGAGTGTCACAATATTTATAAGTTTACTAGGCTAGGTTTATTCAGATTGTTTAAATTATTGGTTTGGTTTCCTAGTCAGCAAAATGAAATACTTGAAAACACTAAATAGAAAGTAAAGTTTAAATCTGTTTGCAAGATTTAAATGAGCTAAATTTGTAGATATGACAAACATTAGTAAAAGGCTGTCTTATAAATAACTATTAATACTAATTGATTGGGCTTCCCTGGTAGCTCAGTTGCAATGCAGGAGACCTGGGTTTGATTCCTGGGTTGGGAAGATCCTCTGGAGGAGAGCATGGTAACCCACTGCAGTACTTGCTAGTTTATTCAGATTGTTTAAATTATTGGTTTGGTTTCCTAGTCAGCAAAATGAAGCACTTGAAAATACTAAATAGAAAGTAAAGTTTAAAGCTGTTTATAGGGTTTAAATGAGCTAAATATGTAAATGTGCCAAACATCAGTAAAAGTCTCTCTTCTAAATAACTATTAATAGTAATTGATTAGAGACAGAATAATAAAATTTGTAACTTGAATTCAAAAGCTTAAAGTAAATATTTAAAATTTATAACATTAAGAAATCCCAAATAAAAAAAAATATTGTTTTAAAAGTACACAGATTTCTATTATGAACATACACAAAATGCCCACCCACAATCTTAAAATGTAAACAGTGCAATATTGACCTCAGCCCCAATTGCAGAATAACTGAATTTGGAAAATGGGAAAAAGCAAAGTTGCGTGTTGGTGGGGAGTGCAGTGGTTGGAGGGTTAATTGTTTCTCTCTCCGAGTAGGAGTCAATAAAACATGTTTGAAGTTGAAAAATAAAAAAATAACAATATGAGTGTATTATTTAGAAATACAGAAGAAAATAACAGAAGAAACAGACCAAAGAGTTCAAAGTGGCTGCCTCTAGAATGCCTGAATGAGGAGTGGGGAGGAGATAGCAGGCAAACTACTGTTATTCATAAACTTGTTTAAAAAACTTTTTTGAATATGTATGACCTTGATAAAAATAAATTTAAATTTTATAAAGAAACACTAAGAAACTCACTCAGTTTTGAATTCTAAGTACATTAGAATTTCAATTTCAAATTCAATTTCAACTTTTGGTGATCAAAACTTTCAACTTTTTTGAGGTCTTCATTCACTTTTCCTATATCCTCACCCAAGGTTAGGTCTCTCTTCCCTCCTGGGTGATTCTAACCATACTACCAAAAAAAAAAGCTCATGCAAGAAAAGCTCATTTATCATCAAGGTGCCAAATTCAGGGAAGGACTTTGCTAGTAAAGAGTTAGATATTGGATGCATCAAGGCATTTCCACCCACAGGGTCCACAGTGTACAGAGTACGGCATGTGTCTGCTAAAGGCTTAGCACAATCACAACTACCCTCTTCCAGCTAAAGCTGGGTTTTGACAAATTGACAGAAAAGTTGATTTCACATTTGTACTCAAATCAATATCCCCTTGGAGATCAACCTGCTTAAAGTTTCTGCTTGGGCTACTTAATTCCTTGCTCAGAGTCTATTCACCTGTAAATTCCAATAAAAAGTTGATTTTTTAAAAAAAGCAGAACTCTTCATATCCCCATAAGGGCTTTCTTTCCCCAGAGTAGTTACTAAAATATTCATTACACAGTCAGTCTTTTTAATTCCTATTCTTTACAAATTTTTTATACCCAGACCAAAGAGATTTCATTCATTGCAGTGAACTTTAAATGTAACTGTTAATATAATAAGCAGAATGATGATGCCTTTATTCTCATTTATACCTTTGTATAGATTTTTTTTTTTTTCTGTTCTCTACTTACCTGGCAAACTGGGCCTTGATTTTCAAGACTCAGCATAAGTATAACCTTTCTTGATCCACCAGTTAGAATTGGCTACCACTCCCCATGTGTTTCTTCTGCCATCCTCATCCTACCCTCATTCAGACTTTCACCCTAGAACCTGAGTATCCGGGGAGCTTTACAGACTCTGGGCTCCTGAAAGGTGAAAGTGAAAGTGTTAGTTGTTCAGTGGTATCCGACTCTTTGCAACCCCATGGACTTTAGTCTGCCAGGCTCCTCTGTCCATGGAATTCTCCAGGCAAGACTACTGGAGTGGGTTGCCATTTCCTACTCCAGGGGATCTTCCTGACCCAGGGATTGAACCCCACTTTCATGCATTGAAGGTGGATTCTTGATCATCTGAGCCACCTGGGAAGCCCACCTGGGAAGATAGAGACCGTGTTTTGTCCATCTCCACACCCCCAGCACACAGCACAGTGTCTGCTAAAAAGCAGGCATTCAATATTTATCTATTGAATAAGTGAATGGTAGAAAGTACAATAAATTAGGAGCTGGGTACCAAGGATCCAATGTTAGTTTTTCTCCAACTCTCTAAGTTTCAATTTTTATTTTTATAAAGTGGAACTAATGATATCAGTCATTTTATATTTACTGAACTGTTGTTGTTTGAGTCACTAAGTCGTGTCCAACTCCTCAGAACCCCATGGACTCTAGCCCACCAGGTTCCTCTGTCCAGGGGATTTCCCAAGCAAGAATATTAGAGTGGGTTACCATTTCCTTCTTCAGGGGATCTTCCCCACCCAGGGATCAAACCCCCGTCGCCTGCATTGGCAGGTGGATCCCTTACCATGGAAGCACCAGGGACTGAGTGGTTGTGATTACTGAGAGAATGACTACGAAAACAGCTTGTAAATTATACAAAGTATCATTGCCTTCCTTCAGTCATTCATGCACCAAGTGCATATTGAACACTTATTCTGCTCCATATTGTTCTAGGTACTGGTATACAGCAGTGAGTAAAGCATAAAATATCCCCATCCTGAGGAACTTAATTTGGAAGTGGTGGGGGAGGGGACAAGCAGACAATAATCAAATCAGTAAACTATACAGTCTGTTAAATAGTGATAATTACTAAAAAGGTAAATAAAGTGGAAAAGGGGAATAGGAAGTCTGGTATGCAATGGGACACGAAGTTGTGGAAAAAGTCCTCAAATGGAAAGTGATGTTTGAGCAAAGACTGGAAGAATGATGCTTCAGTAGAAGGGGAAATAACTGAAGTTTTTTGGGGGAAAAGGAAGACTCGCTGGAGGACTCAGCTTGAATTTTCATGATCTAGTGGAAGAGTAAGATACCTTACTGGTGTAGCGGGAGGGAAGGCAGAGTGTTACAAGCACAGACACGTGTAGGTGGACAGAGGCGGTCATGTGACCTTGAGGGAATTTTCCTTCAGCAAAATAGGAACCAACACATCAGTCAAATTGAGGAAAAGTGAGGCAGTGTTCAATGTTCACATAGAGAGGAGAAATAGTCTTTTAGAAAAACGTGAGTGAAGGGATGACGGACTATGGTATAATTGCTAGAAATAGTCAGGCACTTACAGTCAGGAATTTCCACTTACAGTCAGGAATCATAGAAATAAGATATCACCAGTTGCCACGGTTGTGCTTCTGTTCAGCATTGGTCAGGGCTTCAGGTGAAGGCACGGTGGAGGCAAAGTATTGGATTTAGGTGGACTTTGATTTAGCTAAGCAAGTAAGTGAGATGCATGGGACTTGAGGGTATGTGCAAGGAACAGTGAATAGTAGTGTGATCAACACTACTTCATCCTGTATCTATGTAAAAATTATGTTTGGGGAAATTTAATAAAGTTTCAGAAATAAAATATTGTCACACTTGTCAGAAAGGCTATCTTAAAAAAGACCACAAATAACAGATGTTGGAAAGGATATGGAGAAAATGGAATACTTGTACACTGTTGGCGGGAATGCAGTAATAAATTCGTGCTGCTACTAATATCAAGGTTCTTTAAAAAACTAAAAATATGACTGCTACATGATCCAAAAATTTCAATTCTGAGCATATATCTGAATAAAAAGGAAAACACTAAATAGAAAAGATTTATAAAACCAAATGTTCATAACAGCACTATATAAAACAGTCAAGATATGGAAGCAACCTAAATGTCCATCAACAGATGATTGAATAAAGAAGATGCAGTACACAATGGAATATTACTTGGCCATAAAAAAGAATGACATCCTGCCATTTGCCACAATGGGCATGGACCTAGAGAGTATTATGCTAAGTGGAATAATTCAAAGAAAGACAAATACTCTATGTTAACACTTACATGTGGAGTCTAAAAGTAAAACAAACAAACATATACAGCAAAATAGTGTTATGGGGCTGGGAAGAGAAAAGAGGGAAGAAGCAAGATAGAGGTATGGGGTTAAAAATGGATATAAACCACTATGTACAAAATAGATAAGCAACAAAGAAATAATATACAATTCAGGAAAATATGGTCATTATTTGGTAATAACTCTAAAGAGAGTATGATCTATAAAAATATTGAATCACTATATTGTACACCTAAAATGAACATAATATTACAAATAAACTTCAATGAAAAATAATAAATAATAATAATACTCCTTGTATGATCTGCATTAGAAAGAGTTAACCAATGAAGAGGGGAGGAAGAAAAGAGGAGCGCATTCTAGCAAAGGGGATTTCTAGAAGAATATAACATCTCCTTCAATGATTAAGGTATCATTTTCTCCTCAACATTTCACCAGTAAAAATATCCAATAGACCAAGTTATGCAAAGCAGTAAGTTTCATAAAAAGCCTGACACACTCTTCTTTTTGAGGAATGTGAGGATATTTTTTGGTTTTGTTCTTAGGAGCAATACTATATGGTAAAAGCCCAGAGTTGAAGCCAGACGAAGTAGATTCAAATCCCAAATTATCACACATTAGCTACTTATTAGTTGACCGTGGAGAGGTCAATCAGCCTCTCAATGCCTTCATTTGAAAAATGGAAATAGAAACAGAAGCCACTCATCATACAGATTAAATCAGTTAAAGTACATAGATATCTTCTGTGGTAAAGAATTCACCTGTCAATGCAGGAGACCTAAGAGGCATGGCTTCGATCCCTGGGTCAGGAAGATCCCCTGGAAGAGAGTATGGCAACCCACTCTGGCATTCTTGCCCGGAGAATTCCATGGACAGAGAAGCCTGGCAGGCTACAGTCTATAGTGTCACAAAGACTTGGACACGACTGAAGCAAGTTAGCACACAGTACACTATTACTCATATGAAGGCACCTAGAAAAGGGCCAGGCATATCAGACAGAAAGTAAGTTGAACAGGAATATTAACTATTATCAGGAGTAGTTGACTTTCTGTTATGAATTTATTCTGTTTTTTTTTTTCCTTACACATGTTACGAATTATGTTACAGATCAAATGCACACAGCATATATATCTGTGTTTGTATTTAATGACAGAGACCTTAGGACTGGTATTCTTTGATCTTCTGGTATGGCATGGATGTATACTATATGTTGATCAGCACTGAGACATTTTTCTTGTATTATAGTTGAATATACCTGTTGTCATGGAAATGTTTACCAAGTGGAACATTGTACTGAGCAAATCATTCAATAGAATATACGCTGGGGTTCATCATGCTGTCCTAAGATGAGAGAGGCATAAAGAAAAATTAGGTTCACATCAAAAGGAAGATTTTCTAGAACACACAAGACCTTAGCCTCATTATTTCATAGGAGAATTAGGTATAAGCAGCAAACAGTTCTATTTAAGCAATAACTATGCTTAAACACAGGCATCTCAGGTAACTCAGTGGCAAATCATCCACCTGCCAAAGCAGGATACCCAGTTGATCCCTAGTTCAGAAAGATCCCTTGAAAAAGAAATAGTAACCCACTCCAATATTTCTACTCCATCTGCACCATTCTACATCCCTATCAATTATTTCTTTATTGTATCATTCTCAGTTGTGATTTATGTTCTTTGGCTAGTTTTATGTGTTTTTAAAAATCACTTTATAATAGGCAAAATAAGAGTGTGCAATGATGTCCACATCACAATCCCTGGAATCTGTGAATATGTTATGCTTATGGCAAGGGGAGATTGAGGTTGTAGATGGATTTAGGGTTGCTAGTCAGCTGACCAAGAGCTAAGAACTTTATTTTGGATTATCCAGGTCAGCCCAATGTAATCAGAAGGGTCTCTGAGAAAGAAACAGTGGGAAGAGTGTAAGAATCAGAGTGATTTAATGTGGAAACTCAACCTATCTTTGTTGACTTGGGAGGTGGAGGATAGAGGCCATGAGTTCAAGGAATGCTAACAGCCTCAAGAAACTAGGAAAAAAAAAATGGATCATCCTCTCCAGGCTCCAGAAGGAATAAAACCTTGCTGATACCCTAACTTAAGACCAATGAACCCCATACCAGATTTCTGACCTGTAGGATTTTAAGACAATAAAATAAAATTGTATTGTTTTTAAGCTACTAAGTTTTTGGTAATTTATTACAATAGTCATGGGAAACTAATATAATATTAAAACATTTGGGGAACTTGATGATTTTGAAATAAAAGTATAAACAAAAATTCACTGAAAATGGTCAAAAATATGCTAACAGCATATGTCTAAGTTCAAATTAAATCAGAATCAGTTCAGTTCAGTCACTCAGTTGTGTCTGACTCTTTGTGACCCCATGGACTGCAGCACGCCAGGCCTCCCTGTCCATCACCAACTGCCAAAGCTTACTCAAACTCATGTCCATTGAGTCGGTGATGCCATCCAACCATCTCGTCCTCTGTCGTCCCCTTCTCCTCCTGCCTTCAATCTTCCCAGCATCAGGGACTTTTCCAGTGAGTCAGTTATTTGTATCAGGTGGCCAAAATATTGGAGTTTCAGCTTCAACATCAGTCCTTCCAAAGAACATTCAGGACTGATTTCCTTTAGGAAATCAGAATAGGAAATTCCAAAATTACTTCAGAACTGAAGTTTCAGCTCATCATTTATTCACTTATATTTAAAATGGATAACAAATAAGGACCTCCTGTATAGCAAAGGGAACTCTGCTCAAAGTTATGCGGCAGCCTGGATGGGAGGGCAGTTTGGGGGAGAATGGATACACATATATGTGTGATCGAGTCCCTTTGCTGTCCCCCTGAAACTCACAACATTGCCAATCATCGATTTGTTGCTGTTCAGTCCCTAAGTTGTGTTCAACTCTTTGCAACCCCATAGACTGCAGCATGCCCAGCTCTTCTGTCCTCCACTATCTCCTGAAGCTTGCTCAAATTCATGTCCATTGAGTCAGTGATGCTATCTAACCATCTCATCCTCTGTCTCCCCCTTCCCCTCTTGCCCTCAATCTTTTCCAGCATCAGGGTGTTTTCCAGTGAATCCACTCTTTACATCAGACGGACAAAGTATTGGAGCTTCAGCATCAGTCCTTCCATTGAATATTCAGTGTTGATTTCCTTTAGGATTGACTAGTTTGATCTCCTTGCAGTCCAAGGGACTCTCAAGAGTCTTCTCCAGCACCACAATTTGAAAGCATCAATTCTCTGATGCTTAGCCTTCTTTATGGTCCAACTCTCATATCTGTACATGACTACTGGAAAAACCATAACTTTGACTATATGGATCTTTGTCAGCAAAGTAATGTCTCTGCTTTTTAACATGCCATCTAGGTTTGTCAGAATTTTCCTTTCAATGAGCAAGTGTCTTTTAATTTCATGGCTGCAATATAATCAGTTATACTCAATAAAATACACAATACACAATAAAAAGTTTAATAAAAATATCTTGCCAGTAACTTGAAAAAAAAAAGAGGGTTGATTATCCTAGAGATTTTATTACCCCATCTATCCATTCACATTTTCATGTTCCATTATTCAAAGTAGCAACAATCTCTAACTTGGAACACTGAAAAGCATATTTTTCTTTCATTGCTTTAGCAAATTTTTCTGTATGGAAGTGCCTGGAAAACTTATTACTGCTTCCTCTGCTATTAACACACACTTGCTCAAAGCCTTTAACACATTCTGCCATCTGTATGATTTCCTGTTCATTGTTTTAAGAAAGAGAAGGAAAAGAATAATTGTGACATTAATAGTGAAAAGATAAAGAAAGGAGATTTGACCTCCACACTGCCAAACTTTCAAAGCTGTTCTACATGGAAGGTGAAAGGGAGGCAAAGAAGCTGGCTTGGAGCCCATGTTCTGGTCGGGTTCTAAAATGTGGGTGGCATTAGCTCTGGTGAGCCAAATCTATTCTCTAGGAAACAGAGATCCTCAGATTTGAGAAGCCCTGAGCTGGCATATTTCACTGACTTTAAATTAAACAGAAAAATGCAGTAAGAAAAATGTTAAAGGACACCTCTGTGGAAAATGCTAGAACCAAATTCATGGGATAGAACAGTATGGGCTGAGTCTCTGATAAGACATACTCATTCTTATCAGAATCATCCTAGATTTCTCCCCCATTCTCCTGGATTTCTTAAAAATTTTCAGGCATTAGGGATGAGAAACTAGGTTTGCCACCCATTTTGGGTCTGCTTAATGTTGTTTGCCAGGTTGAAGACAGATTTGGGAGACATTTCTCTGTAATTTTCAAGGGAAAAATAAAGCCACAATAAGGCATTGTTCTTTGCACACCCTCACATGCACAGATTAATGGGATCACATGCCTACATCTACACAGCAACCAAGCCAAAAATAAAATTGGGTACATTGAAAAATATAAAGATAACCACAATCATTTCAATCAGGATTTCAGATAACACTAATAAAGTGAACATTTGCATGTAAATATTTCATGAGCTGTTATGTTGGGATAAACACACAACCATTTATGAGTTTGTTCATCTGTGTACTGGTAGATAGCGATGGAGCACCATTACATGTAGCCTCTGCAATGAATTCCAGGGATACACAGTCACAGGTACATGGTCTTAAATCTTGTGAGTCTAACCATGGGACAGTTAGAGAAATTTTACATTACAGAGAGGTAAATATTATTACAGAAATGTGCCCAGATAGTCATTATGGAAGCAGAGAAGCACAAGCTTATGTCACGAGGAAAGCCAGACATCTGTTACTCTTTCTGCTGTCCACTGCCTGTGTTAGTTTGAGTCCTTTACATGATGACTTTAGGAAATGATTCAAGGGCAAGGTGATTATATAGGAAGTAAAGGAAACATGACTAGGGGAGGGGAGCTGGATCAGAGAAAGGAAGGCAGTCAACAAATGCGATGTTATAAAGCCAGCTCCTACAGTGAGACATGAGAGCATAATCCCACTTGGATATTCAAGGCAATGGTATCAAATACACCTCTCCAACTCAATGGACATGAGCTTAAGCAAACTCTGGGAGACAGTAAAAGACAGGGAAGCCTGGCGTGCTGCAGTTCATGGGGTTGCAGAGTCAGACATGACTTAGCTACTGAATACTAACACCAATTCTCATTGTCACCTCCTACGCACAGAGGGAAGATTGGAGGGAGCTCCAATCAGTCACTGGCTGAGATTTCTTCACCCAAGACACCCAATTCCCCTCAGCACTTCCAGCCAGCCCTGTGAAATGAGCAGAA